>NW_022730884.1:622346-645435 GCF_011630105.1 Anneissia japonica | reverse complement strand
TTTGTTTTGATTTCGCGCTTGGATGAATTTTGTCGGTCACCAATGACGTCATTGAGTGACCTCGTTGTTTCTAAGGTCTTACAAAAATGACACTTCAAACTCATTTTTTTCGTACAAAATCAATTTTACTCGTAATTTATGACCAACACTTGTGTTTATAATATATTTATAAATATAAACACGCTGTAGTTTATAGAAATTGTCAGAATAGGTGGCAGAGGCACTTTAAAGCCCCATTCCCGGCAAAATTTCAATTTAAAAAAAATATATAATTTTCGTATAATGTTATAAAGATTTATAAATATAATACGGAATTGCTAGTTGAACTGAATTTAGACATTCCTAAGAATGAAAAAAATGTAAAATAAGACTGAAATTTGATTTTTTGTGTTCCACACAAAAAATAAATGCGGATGAATTTTCATGTTTGATTTTGCGACAGGTCGTGAGAAGAAATATCGTAGGCGCCGAAAACATTAGCCTATCTAACGCGGCTAGGCCTAGCCTTATCTCTATTTAGGTTCTGTTATCACACATAAAAACGGCCGACATGATATTTTCCGTTGCTAGAAATGACACTTGTGTAATATAATATTTCATAGGGATTATTTCAAATTTGTTAAAAAACTGATTCTGACTGAGATTTTGACACTTAAACAAACATATCTCAACCTAACCGAACGAACGCATTGTGCAAGATGCGAAGTACAAAATCTCACTAGAGAGGGCGCACTTTATTGACTGTATAAAGTATACATAAAAGCGAGAGTATTCCAGTGGATGCGATCTACAACCTCTGAATTTGCCTAGTAACGATGAAATCAGCGATTTTCTGCAATCATAGTGATAGATGTGTATATTTTATGAGAAATAGTCTGTATTTCTCATTTTTTTATTCTTTTGCGTAAAACTAAAATTCATGCCAATATTTTTCCATGATTTATAATAATTGGAGTAATGCAAATTTAGTGAAATTTTGCCGGGAATGGGGCTTTAATGTCACCTCGTCGAGTAGATTCTGGAACGCAAATTGGCCAAATCTACGTATGCAGAGCACGTAGGACGCCAGGTCACACATGAGTGATTCCGCTCTAGCCTCACGTCATCGAACAAATCGAAGCTCCCTAATGACCAAATTCGATTGAATAGCCATTGCTCTCCATGTGGGATTTGAAGACTTGGCATGTATCAAGGGGTTGGTTTTATTACAGATTAATAAACAAACTTCCTGCATACTTTTTTTTTTTACATGACCTAATTGAGTCAACATTTGAACTTTTCAACGTCTTTAGCTGTCCCTCTCCTAATTCATGACTTTGTGACAGCGAGGCTCATCCTTATGACCTCTAGAGCCCTTAAATATTTTAGTTGCAACATATTTAAAAAAGTGTCTACTAATCTATATAGGAACTTCCTATTTCCTATACCTTCCAATCCAAGAGTGTTGGGTTCAAATTCTGTTAATAGAACACTCAATTTTTTCCCCAGGACTAAAACACTTCACTCCCTTAGCCTCATACTAAGACCTTATCTATGTGGAGCATAATTATTATTATTGTGTTGGGCTAGCCACTTAAAAATGATAAAAATGATTGGTATATCCTTGGCCCTTGTGCCAAGCATAAACTAAACAAAATCCACTGTCGGTTTTCTAAGTGGCAGAAATTAATTTTTATGGTTTGATAGGGCAATATTGTCTGTCATGTAGTTTTAAGGTTATAAATAAAGTAAGGACACGAGAGATCATATATGTCATCACCCATATTAGACAAAATCTACTGACGACCAGAATAGCTTGTTAAGTGAAA
This sequence comes from Anneissia japonica, assembly GCF_011630105.1. Lineage (NCBI taxonomy): Eukaryota > Metazoa > Echinodermata > Crinoidea > Comatulida > Comatulidae > Anneissia > Anneissia japonica. The sequence goes on along the minus strand of NW_022730884.1, from coordinate 643,627 downwards.
GTAGAGTATGCGTACAGTAATTTACGTTTAACTCATCTATATACTGCTGACGATATGATCTTATATCACCGTCGGTATTAGATCTCCAAAACTTTAGTTAATAATTATGTGAACAACTTGCTATGGATTACGACGTCCTGTATAACAATCAAAAAGACCCACTGTACGCTGGCTTCTATATTCGATCTGTTTTGAAAAGTGTGGACACACCCACCTCAGCCCCACCATGGTTGAGGGAATAGTACCTCTAGATGAACGGAAATGACACTTCTTATATAAAACACGTTATATTTTCATTGTGGATTTTTTGGGCTCAGTACGGACTCCAAAAATATGCATTTTCTTTTAGTTTTAAGGCGTATGCGGATAATAGTACAATTCACCATTATAGTCAAAATGAAGCGGCAAAAAAATTCTCATGATTTTTTATCAGCGATTTTTATTAATATATGTGATGTACCATAGAAAAATGAAACTTAACAACATTGTCTTTAATGTATTTACTTTACTGTAGCTACTTCAAAGCCGTGATTCCACACACGAAAATTTGAGGAAATAGTACCTTTAGGTGGCCTAAAATAACGCTCTTATATAGTAAATTCATCATCATCACACCACCATCATAATCGTTTATCAGCGATTTTCTGCAATCATAGTGATCTAAATAATTTGTGTGGTGTACCATAGTAAATAAAACTTCAAAACATTGTCTTTGATGTATTAATTTTCCTTTGCCTACTTAAAAGCCCTGAGTCCACACCCATTTCAGCCACACCATGGTCGGGGCTGAGATGCGAACATTTTGGGAAATAGTATCTCTAGATCAGATAAATCCACGAAAACAACAACGTGCTTTTATTATTTGACATTTGCTTAAACACTTAGACGTGCCATGCGTATTATTGCAATATTGTGTTTAGTTTATCGGCGTTGCCTTTTGTTCCCAACTTGAAATCATACATGAGTCTAGAAATAAGCCGACAGCATTGGTAGGTCTCGCGTGCACTCACTATCGTGTGCCTTGGTGATGTTCACATGCAACAGATAAAATAACGAGTGTAAGGCCAAAGTATTATTAGTGCTATTAGTACGCTGAAGGTAGCAATTGGAATTTTGAAAATGTCCAAATTACTCCAGCCTTCTTTTTTTCCCCTCAATTTTTCAATGACATTAATCGATTTTTATTTTAATATAAAATATAGTTACTTAGGCATAATTGTTTGCTTTTGGGCTCTCACACGTGCTGTAGACATTGTGTGATAATGCATGCGTTCAAAGAGGGGAAACTCTGAGGTATTATATGCGCACATGACAAACTAAACACAAGTCGTGAAGATAAAATGTAAATGTTTGAACATAATTTAATTAGATATTAGTCATAAACTAAAATATTTACATAGTAAAAAAAAGATAATAAAGGATATATGCAGTCTATTCAGGAATCAAGACAAATGTACATTAAAGACAATTGACATCCTGGTCCCCAGTCAGTCGAGAACTGAAAAATGTAAAGCCTAACACCATGCAACTATAATCTGTACTAATAATAACTCTCGTTTCATTTACCATTGTTAATTTGAATTCAGGCAAGTACAATTTCAAGTTACAATCACTACTCACTGTTAAATTCCCAGTTTCTTTTACACAAAATAACACAAAGCTCCCGTTACCTATTTCTGGCTCGTCTGGCCTCATTCTATTAACAGCCTTTACATCCTCGCTCCAAGAGGTGTACTATTCCACAGCCTAAAGGTTAACCCACTCCTTTCTTTGGTTAACAGATTAACATATGTATATATGTACTTATATATATATATATATATACTTTACCTACTTCATGTAGGTATCTTATCTTTAATCTTTCAAATTATAATAAAGGCACTTGCACTCGAGTCGTGTTTTATAGTAATTCAAGTGTTTGTGGGCAGGGATCTATAAGATAAGATGTCTTCTGGTTGTACAGCGCTCTTTCATTAAAACCTGGGTCATTTATGCCGCTCATTTAAACAATTTTCAGGCATCTCCTTGACTTATGAAATTACATTGAAGTCAAAAACAGAAGAGACCAACACCTTCCCCCTATAAGCGGGGGACGTGTCCCCCGTCTAACCATGACCCCAGGTTCTACGCCATGCATGGTTATTACAACCCCTGGAACCTGCTGTGACAATGAGCTAGTTTATTTCAATATCGACACTTAAGCCAATTGTTACATCTAATGTTATAGTTCAAGAAATAAAAATAGGTTTATTGTATCAAGCGAAATACACTAAGTAAATATTAAATTTTATTTATTCACAATACTTATTATGTCAGTAAGTACTTCTCATCACTTTGATCGACCTACTATAAGAAAGATATGAATCGTTATGATGCTTAAACAGCTACACTACCAGCCATTTATTTGTAAAGAATAGTTTGTTTGCCTAGTGTTACTTTAGGCTAGGGTTCAGACCAATAGCCATAGTTTAATACAATATTTTGGTGAGCAAAATGCTGATGATTTCTAATTTTAAAAAGCCTGAAAACTCTAGTATATGGAATTGACTGTAAATAATCAGTTTTCATAGTAATTGATTCTGGAAAAAAAAACCCCGAATTATCATCATCATCATCATCCACACCATCATAATTCTTACAACTATCATCATCATCAGCAGCAGCAGCAGCATCATCATTGTTCAGTCTCTGTTCCTTTAAACGTATACAGCACGTGGTACATTAATCAAAACTATCCAATTCTTTGTATTTTCATTTCCGAAAATCTTGACTGCAAAAAGTTTTCACCATTTCTCCACACTATTCCTTCATTGCCCGATTGGTTTGGGACAGTTGGGGAAAACCTGCCATTTAGATGAGACTCGAAACATTCGACAAACCACCAGGCACCAGAATATACTGTAGCACAGTTATATCCGCCTCCCTTATTATCGTTGTCCATATCTCTTGTTGAAAAACATGCATTGTTTTGGCTCTTCAATGAATCATCTGAAATATTATGCAGTTTTTAAAATTATAGTATTTGAATGTTAGATATCGAAAATTACTTGCATTATTGAGCAAAATGGATATTTAGACTAATTGTCAGTTTGAATAATATGCTATTAAATTCAAGAACATCTGTAGAACCTAAACCCTTAGCTAGGTGCGATATTCTTATAATTAATTAAAGTCACACCATAGTCCACAGTCTCCCTCACTATTCAAACACAACACCCCCCCCCCCATACACACCCACACACTACTTCTGTAATCTCCAAAGAATAAAAACACTAAAAAAAAAACTATAAGTACAAAAGAAAGGCAAAGCAAAAGAACAATAAATAATAACTAGACTTACTATCTGTTTGAGCAACAGAACATAGGGCTTTTCCCCATTGCTTTAATGAGAAATGAAGTTAAAATTGCAACAAAAAGAAAAGTCGTTAAAAGGTATAAAGTAAACAAACACGGAAAATTAATATAATTTTAATGAAGTGGAAAAAATGAAGTTGGGAAAAAAAAACAACGGAAACCAAGTTCTCTGCGACCTTATTAGTGAGACTTAAAATATGGCTGCAATGGTAATAGCGAGGTATATCGTGGCTCATAACAGTGCGCGTTATATAGTAATAATAATAATAATCTTTATTTGAAACTTCACTTTTAAAACAGTGGCACACGATGACGGTGCGTTCACAAGATTATAACATACAACATGGAATTTAAAATAAAATAACAAACGGTAACAAATAAATTCAAATACTGTACTGAATTAAAACACTGCGTAGAAACCGACATTGCATAGGAAAGAGTATTTTCTACTTATAGCGATTCAATGACTGAAAGCAAAAATTGTCCGTGCATATCACGGTAGTTTTGAGTTTAATCTAGCTGTAACTGATTTAAGCGCTTTAGAAACGCAAATTGGGTTTAAATAATTTATTCAATTGTCATATCAAAAAAAATCTTTAAATGGTCCTCATATCCACACCCTACTCTGGATCGTCACCAAACTTGGATCATTTCTTCATTTCACCATGAAAAACTATTCTGCAAAGTTTTATCAATCTATACCGTAACTGGGACGTAAGCAATTTTAAATGACCCTCAAATTTACACCCTAACCTGGATCCTCCTCTACACATAATAATATCTTCCTTGTAAATTGGGTTAAACTTTCCCGAAAGTTTTATTCGGATCAGTTGACCCGTTTTGAAATATCTGGTCTGGGACGTTTTCGTTTAAATGGTCCTCATATTCACACCCTACGCCGGATTATCACAAAAATTCAGTCATTTCTTTACTGGACCTTTACAAACTATTAAGTTACATTTACACCCATTGAAAACTTCTTATAGATATTTAAGTCTGGGATCTTAAAAATTTAAATGACCCTCCAATTCCAATTTACACTCTTGACTGATTCGTCGGCAGCACATAATAATTTCTTCCTTGTAACTTGAAACATTTTCCGAATGTTTCATTCAGATCAGTTGATCCGTTTTCGAAATATGTAATCTGGGACGATTTCATTTAAATGGTTCTCAGATCCACACCATACTGCGAATCGTCACAAAAATGTAATCATTTTTTATAAGACATTTACAAAGTATTATAGAATGTTTCAATTTCAATTTTTAATAAATAAACGCAAGTATATTAGCAGACCATCCACTTATTATCCATCGTTTTACGAAACTTTACATTTATCTTTATCTGGGGATGTGGAATCAAACCCAGGACCAGCTAATAGTGATCAGACTGAACTTAGCGGTATTAAAAATTAGTCAACTTCTGATTCTGGTACTTCTCGCTCACACACAGCTATTTGCATGGTCCATCTGAATATATGCGATCGCTTTATCATAAAGTTGATGAACTTACGATCCTAATCCAGCTGAATAATATAGACATTATGTCAGACAGTGAAACTTGGCTTAGCGATATTATTGATGATAGTGAGATAAGAATTGCTGGTTATAGTTTTTATAGACTGGACAGGGGCAGCCATGGAGGAGGTGTAGGTATATATGTTAAGGATAAATATCAAACTAATCTGCTTTTGAACAATATTTTGGAAGGATTGGAAGCGTGTTGTGCCTCCATTGCACTGCCTTATACCAATCCATTTGCGGTTGTATTAGTCTATCGTCCACTAGATAACACAGCAACATTTTACAATTAAAGGAAGCATCATTAAAAAATATTTTTTCTAATTTTCAAGAGGTTATATGTATGAGGGATTTTAATTGTAACACTCATGAAAAAAAAAAAACAATTGTGGGCTAAATTCAGCTAATTAACCAATCAGTTTAATTTCCATTGCCTCATTAATCAACCTACACGAATTAAATCTACTTCTGCAACCTGCTTGGATCAAATACTAGTCAACAGAAAAGAGCTTTACTCACATTCCAAGATATTTTTTATCTACAATTAGTGACCATGATTGTGTTTTAACTGTGCTTAAAGCTAATATAACCAGAGGAACACCAATTGTTGTCAAAGGGAGATCTTTCAGACATTTTGATACTGATTGCTTTCTATCTGTTCTTGCTAATGCACCATGGAACCTAATAAATTCTGCAGATGATTGTGATCAAGCTCATTTTTATTTTAAATCAGTTTTTAATGATATTTGCGATTTGCATGCACCTATCATTAATATTAAAGTTTCTGCCAATCTACCACCGTGGATAAATCAAGACTATTTGGCATTACGCCGAGAGGCGAAGTACCCGAGACGAAAGGTTAAGCGTAGTAACGAACTTACTGATTGGAACATTTATAAAATGCACAGAGATATGTTAAACAACATAAGGCGACATCTTAAAAAACATTTTTATTTCCACTAATTGCTAATAATAGATATGACAGTAAAAAGTTGTGGAAAACTTTAAAAGAGATTATTCCTAGTAAGAAAAGCAGTAGTACTACGATTAAAATGTTTAATGATTATTTTTGTTCAATTGGTGAAAATATTTTTAATGATTTAATGTCTAACAATAATAATAACAATAGTAATAATAATAACAATAGTTATAATAATAATAATAATAATAATAATAATAATAATAATAGTGATGTTAATAATAATAATAATAGTAATGATAATGATTGTGATAATAATGATAATAATAGTATTGATGATAATAATTGTTTTAATTTTAAACAAGTTTTAACCAATGATGTTTATAAAGCTCTTTCTTGCTTACATATTGACAGAACCCGTGGTTTAGACGGTCTTAGTCCTAAACTTATCAGATCAGCTGCACCATGTATTTCTCAGCATATCACTTTTAATTTTAATCTTTCTCTTTCCCTGGGGGAGGTCCCCACCAAATGGAAGCTGTCGTTAGTTAGAAGTTATTCCAATTCATAAAAGGGGGTCCAGAGATGTCTGTAACAATTACAGAACCATTTCTATTTTAAGAAAGTATAATACATACTCCAAGTACAGTATTGAAATACACGTCATCGTGTTGGGATTCAATATTTCGACATGAATTATGTCATCATCAGGAATGAATTTCTATTTTACCTTCTCTCATGAAAGTCTTTGAACGTATTATACATGACCACCTTTATTCTTACCTTCTTACTAACAATCTCCTTTCTCCTCAACAATCTGGTTTCCGTCCTTTACATAGCACTTCTACTACTCTTCTTCAGGTTTCTGATTATATTTTAGGCAATAATGACAATGGGATGTTCACTGGTGCCATCTTTTTAGATCTTAAAAAAGCTTTTGATACGGCTCATCACTTGATTCTTCTTTAAAAAACTTGACTTAACTGGGCTTAATAACGTTGAACTAAAATGGTATAAATCTTACCTCTCAGACAGGAAACAAATTACGTCAATTAACAGTATGAATTCTTCACCATCTTAAATTCGGTGTGGAGTTCCTCAGGGATCGATACTTGGACCACTTTTGTTTATTATTTTTATCAATGATATTCCCTGTTATTGAAAACTGCAGATGATACTGCAATTTTTTTTTGCTTCCAAATCTTTTAATGAAGTTCAAGCCACCATACAGAAAGACTTTCAAAACTTTTCTAATTGGCTTCTTAAAAATAAACTTTCTTTAAATATTGACAAAACTAAATCTCTTTTTTTTTCTCGTATGAAATTACGTGGTGCAGCTAATCTAGATATAAGAATTGGAAGCTCTGCCATTCAAGCTGTTAATAATTTTAAATACTTAGGTGCTCGGTTAGATCGTTCACTTACCTGCAATAGTCAAGTTGTACAAAGGTTAGCGGAAAGTTGCCCTTCTTTGTAGATTAAGTCATTATCTGAACACCAGTTCTTTAAAAATGTATTGTCCCATGCTAAATACCAAAAAAATCATTAAAATATTTTTTGAAATTGACTTGCCCATTTTGAAGTAACATACAAGCTATCAACTTGAACATAGAAATTAGTGTAATTAAAAAATTTCTACCCATCAGTTTACAGCAAAAAATGATAGAAACACTTCCAGTCACTGAAAGTGTTTTATTATTTTTATAATAATTTTTTGGTTTAAAAATCAGGGTACACATTTTTAAAATTCAATAATTTTCATGCACAAGTTAATAATTTGTATGCTATTGCAATAGGAGCAAGTTTATTTCAAAATTATTTTCTATGCTTTTGAAATTAGCAAGGGAGAATACATCTTTAAATTTACTTTATAAGTCGTTGATTTTACCTTTGTTTGATTATTGTGATTTAGTTTGTGGAAACAGTGGGAAGGGTTTGGAAAACAAGCTTCAAAAGCTGCAGAATAGGGCTGCTCGTGTGATTCTTAAAGCTGATAATCGTTCAAATCTAATTAGAATGCATTTATCCCTTGGCTGGTCCTTTCTTGATAAAAATAGAAATAATCATTTACTTAATTTAGTTTAAAAAATGGTTGAGTGGCAGAGTTCCTACTCACCTTAATACTTTTATTATCTATTGGAAAATGTACATAACTATTCTACCAGATCCAGTGCTACTGTTAATTTACTTTTACCAAAGGCTAGAACTGAATCTGGTAAAAGAAGATTTTCATTTAGGGCTAATGCTGGGGAAAGCCAATAATAACACAATAATAATAATAATAATAATAATAATAATAATAATAATAATAATAATAATATTAATATTAATAATAATAATAATAATAATAATAATAATAATAATAATAATAACAATAATTATAATTATAATTATTATAATAATTATAATTATAAGTATAATTATTATTATTATTAATATTATTAATATGTCCCAGATGTTAATGGGACTCGCATACGCGCACTTTTTCTTTTTGTTTGTGTTTCCTTGTATGTATTTTGCTTTTTTATGGTTAAAATTAATTGAAATATTTTTTAAAAAGTTCTTTAGGCTTAGTAAGTTCTCATAATAGGTCACCATTTTGTTACAGCTCTAATTACTACCAATTTTTTTTTTAAATGAATAATGTAAGTGTTTGCACTTATTATTATTATTATTATTATTTGCTCAATGAATGCATTTTGACCAAAAAAAATCAATTTAGAAGTTGTAAAGTCCTATAATGATACCGATGGAAGAATTTTAATTTTAGAAGTAAAACTAAAAGACCAAAATTTTACTTTTATCAACGTGTATGGCCCAAACAAAGATGAAAAGATGATCCCGAACTTTTTTAAAGTATATCAAAAAAAGTAAAGGATTTTAGTTGTGAATCCATCATTTTTGTTGGGGATTTTAATCTTGTTTTAGACACGTGCATAGATAAAATGTGAGGAAGAGCGCAAACTAACTTTCACTCACAAAAAACTCTAAAATCTGTTATGGAAGCTTATGATGTTATAGATATATGGAGAATAAAAACCTAAATACACGTAGCTATACATGGCGATCATCAAAACCACTAATTCAATGTCGTCTCGACTTTTTTCTCGTCTCATATAACCTCTTTGCCCAAATCAACAAGAGTGATATTAAGAGTGGTTTTAAAACGGATCATTCAATTATCTCTTTAGAAATAACCCCAGCCAACGGGGCTAGAGGAAGAGGGTTTTTGAAGTTCAACACCTCCCTTCTTCTAGATTCAAAATATATAGACAAAGTATTAGAGAAACAAAGCTGAACAATCCAGACTTAAATCAAAATCTTTTTTGGGACTATCTAAAATTTAAGATTAGATCGCTAACAATACAATATTCTTCTGAGGTCGCAAAAAACAGTTAAATAATTTACAAGATGTCTTAAATAGCCTTGAAGAATTATATGGTACCTCTCCATCATATCAACTCTTAAAAAATATTGAAGAATGCAAGTCTGAAATTGAAACCTTATATGAAATAAAAACCAAGGGCGCAATGATAAGATCCCGTGCACAGCATATAGAAGAGGGTGAAAAAATACGCGTTTCTTTATAAATTTAGAAAAAAGAAATCAATGCAAAAAAGTTAAACGATAAAACAGTTGCTACTGATCAAAAATATATTTTAGAAGAGGAAAAGAAATTCTTTGAGCATTTGTAGGAAAATCCACGAGCATGTATAGTTGAGAATTTCCTTAATGATAACAACTGTCAAAAATTAAATGAAAACCAACAAAAATCATGTGAAGGACTATTTACAATAAATGAATGTCTCAAAGTGTTAAAATCAATGCAAAATAACAAATCCCCGGGCTCATATGGATTTCCAACCGAATGGTATAAATTTTTCTTCTGTGATATAAGCCAGTTATTTATAGAGTCATGCAATTTCTCGTTTCAAAATGGCATCATGTCTTCTGATCAACGTAGAGGTATTATAAATCTTATATCAAAAAAGAGAAAGGCCCTACATATCTAAAAAACTGGCGGCCGATAACCTTACTCAACACGGATTACAAGATAATTGCTAAGATGATCTTAGTCCATACCTTTTCATACTATGTAGTGAAATTTAGAATTCAAAGATAAGAAATAGCAACGACATTGAAGGTATCAAAATTGAAAACATGGAGGTTCAAAACACACTAAATATCCTGAAAGAATTTAAACATTACTCTGGTTTAGGTATTATTCTTGAAAAGTCAGTTGTACTTCCTCTAGGCGTATATAGAAAAAAAAACCCCTCCAAATTTAACTGGAACAGGTTTACGATGTACAGATGGCCCAGTTAGTATGTTCGGCATCACTTTCACCACTAAACTTGACAATCTTTTTGAACTAAATTTTATCCCGAAGTTTGAAAAACTTAAAGGGATTTTTCGAATTTGGTCCTTTCGGAAAAACTACCATTGTTAAGTCTCTGGGTATGTTACAATTTGCTTTTTTGTTTTCAGTTTTGCCAAATCCCCCTCCTGACTTTATTGGGAAACTAGTATCCACAATTTATAAATTTGTATGGTTTGGAAAACCAGATAAAATTAGTAGAAAAACAATAATTGGAGATTATATTGATGGAGGGCTACGAATGTGCCACATTAACTCTTTTATAAAAGGTCTAAAAATTATGTGGACCAAACGGTTATTGAACTTGAATAACAACGGCACTTGGAAACTCTTTTTTAAGCTCTACATGAAACACCTTGGTGGAATTTTTTTTTTTGGTATTGCAAAATGATATGTACTGAAAAATCTATCACTAAAATTCAAAATTGTTTTATAAAAGATGTTATTTCTATGTGGTGTGTAAAAATCTACAAAACCCCAAATTCTAATTTTGAAAATCAAATTCTGTGGACCATGGAATGACTCTTTAATAAAAATTGATGGCAAAACATGAATAAAATCTAATTAAATAGATAATGGCATAGTAACTGTAGCTGACATTGTTAATTCCAATGGGAAAATCATGAATTGTATTGATTTTACTGAAAAATATGAAATTAGTGTTAACTTTTTGGAATACCTGTCTATTACTCAAGCAATCCCTAGAGCTTGGAAAGAAAATCTCCAAATAAACAATAAAATAAAAAATACTCAAGAACATCTGTTAGTTGCAAACCTCTAAAGTATACAAACTTATCTCTTATCATAGTAAAAATAATGTATTTAAAAACCCAGTTGCTGAAAGCAAATGGGAAAGGAAGTTCAATGATTTTGATTTAGACTGGCCAGACATCTATTTAAACCCTAACCAGATGTCTGAAATCTACTAGAATCAGATATTTCCAATATAGGCTTTTACATAGATTACTGTAGAATAGTAAATTCAAATGTTTACACCCTTTGTCATTTAGAGCCTTAAACAATGACATATTTTTTTTTTGGAATTATAAAATTACAGAAAAATTCTGGAAAAGAGTAAATTCAATTTTACTAAGAAACAAAACAACCTTACCTCTAAAGATTGTTTTCTTGGTGACTGCGTTCGTCTCAGTACTAGCTATGTTATTTTGCAAGCTAAATATTATTTATATACCTGTCGCTGCAGAAAGGAAGTGCCAACACTAAAGAGTTTAAAACAAAGGCTTCGACTTGAAAAAGCAATCGAAAAGGAAATTGCAATGGCAAACAATTCACTTCATAACTGAACTAACAAATGGAGTAACATTATGTGTGACTATTAAGTAATAATTATTTATTAAAAATCTAATTAAAAAAATATAAATAAATAAATAAATAAATAAAACTAATAACAAATAAATAAATTAAAAAAAAGAAATAAAAGAAAAAAAATCAATTGATATAGACCAAGGAAAGAAGAAATTGTGTTTACAGCTGAGGTTCAGGATCAAACAATAACATGAAATGGGTGTAGTTTCTTCCCATATATACTGTAAATTTAATTTATTCCTATTATCAAACATGACATTAAGAAACAAATTGGAACAATTAAGAATAGTAAAAAGAATAAAAGGAAAAAAAATATATACAGTAAAGGGGAAAAATAAAGCAAGGAAAGAGAAAAACATTTTTTTTTTCTTCGAAGTATTGAGTCTATTGATATAAACAATTTAAAGAAAAAATAGGGTTCACTGCTGAACTTAATAAACAAGCAGTAAATAACGGTAAAAGAAACAATATAGTAGAATAATTAAAAATATAAAATTCAAAAAAAGAAAATTAAAAGTTAAAAAAATAAAGGTAGAATGAAGGGGTTAATTAACAAACAGTAAGTAACAGTAAAAAAAAGACAATATAGTAGAATAGTAGAATATTTAAAAATATAAAATGAAAAGCAAAAAAAAAAAGCAAAAAAAAAAAAAAAGCAAAATTAGGAGTAACAGTAAAAGAAAACAATATAGTAGAATATTTAAAAATATAAAATGAAAATAGATCTTAAAGTACAGAGTTCTATTAAGATTGGAGGTATACTAAACATTGTATGAGTACATTATGTATATTAGCACAGAAATCTTCAAATCTATTCATTTAGTATTGTTATCTTACGTTTAAAGAAGAGAAACTTTGAAGAAGTAATTAAATTATTATTTGTATCACTTATTTTATTTGAAACTTTAAATACAACACTGAAATTTATGTGTTATAATACATTTGATAAAGGAATGAAACCAAAAAGATACAGTAAACAGTACAGTAAATATGTTAACTTGAGATACTGAAGGTTATTATCTATATTTACTTAAATGTTTGTGTTTATTTATGGTAGTCTTCCTTATGCAATATTGAACAATTCAAATATATAATATTTATTTAAACCAAAAATTGTATGTCGTTAAGTGTAAATTATTCTATTTATCAGAATAACTCAGTTGTTTAGTTGTTGTATAGTTTACATTGACTCAGTTAATATTTCTTTCATTTTACTGTAACTGGAAACAAAGAAATGCCAAATAAATAAATTATGCTGTAAAAGGTTTTACACTTTATACTGTACTAATAATTATCCCTTGTTATACGTTGAAATAATTATGCAATATTTTATACATTTTCAATAATTTGTATTCTTATTCTTGTATTGTAGAAGCTATGAGGCAAGCTTCTTTTTAATTATTAAGAAATAGATTGATTTGTCAATGTGCAGTGTAGTTTAAATGTTTATAAAACAAAGTTGTTAACATTTCTAATAAAATAGTAGTTTCATCAGAATGAAAAAATGAGGTTTATTGCTGAGATAAACGTACAAGCAGTAAATAACAATGAAATGGGTGTTGTTTTTTTTCCCTTTACAATTTTGATTCATGCAAAAAAAATGAAATTGAGAGCTGTTAAGCGTTCTATTATATGTGTGTAGGTATATGTGCATGTATGTGTATATGTATTTTTATTGGTTGTGTGTATGTATATATATATATATATATATATATATATATATATAAATGTATATATGTATATATATATATATATGTATATATGAAATATTATGTTTCTTCCCAACTTTCTGTAAAATAGGAAAAAAAAAAAGCCTTGAGAGAAAGTACTGCAAATGAAACTGGTAAATTAATTTTTACATTTGGAAGATGATTTTTACTGTGTGTAAAGTTTATTTATTTATTTATTTATATATACATTTATATATATATTAGTTTAATTTTTACCTAATTTTATTTTACAGTACAGTATATTATATTGGTTTTGAATTTTGTAATGCTAATTTTTTTTACTAGAAGATGAGATTGTTTATTGTAATATTGCATTATACTATTTATGTTGTCATATGTATGTTAAAAGCAATAAAAAAAATAATAATATTAATAATAATAATAATAATAATAATAATAATAATAGTATTATTATTATTATTAGCAATAGCAACAGCAACAGCAGCAGCAGCAACAACAACAAAAACAACAACAATAATAATAACTATGACAACAATAACAATAACAAAAACAACAATAATAACAGTATAACAACAATAATAACAGTAACAACAACAATAACAACAACAACTAAAATAAGAACAACAACCAAAATAACAATAACAATAACAATTAAAATAACAACAACAATAACAACAACAATACCAATAACAACAACGAGCCGAGCTTGTATAGGCCAGTGACCTTTATGTTTATAGAGATGCGGTGACTGAAAGCAGTAATCGTTTTGGGTAGTACTAAAGTGCGAGGCAGCGAAGCATGCGAGGCAGCGAGGCAAAACGACGATTCATGCGAGGCATCGTTTTACCATTCCCAAAAGTGCGAGGCATAATAACGATTCATGCGAGGCATCGTTTTACATCGAAATATGTGCAGAGAACAACAAAAAATCAAATGTAAAAGTAATATTACGTCATTGTCAAATTTGCTACTTAATTTGATTTGCTACCACAGTGGATTTATTTTTCTCCGCCTAGGCTTAGGCTTAGGCTACATTGTATTGTATTTTTCAGTAGGCCAACAAAACTTTCATTTAATTGGTAATTATTAATTTAGGTCTTGCTTTCTGTAACTATTTCTCTACTACGACAATACGATCACTAAACTGACCTTAAATAGCGCCCTCTATAATTTCTGCCCTAATTGTATGGTAATAAAAAATAATGCAGCGGATCCAGGACCCGCCCCTGTGATCAGCGACGTTACTGCTATATAGCAAACCAAATTAAGTAGGTAGCAAATTTGACAATGACTATCACGCATAATTATTAAATAGTACGTAATATTACTTTTACATTGGATTTTCGTTGTTCTCTGCACATATTTCGATGTAAAACGATGCCTCGCATGAATCGTTGTTATGCCTCTCACTTTTGGCAATGGCAAAACGATGCCTCGCATGAATCGTCGTTTTGCCTCGCTGCCTCGCATGCCTCGCTGCCTCGCACTTTAGTACTACTTAATGGTTTTGAGTTTAACCTTGCTGCAGCTGGTTTAAACGCTTTAGAAAACGCAAATTATTTTTATATAATTTAATCAAATGTCCTATAAATCTTTAAATGGTCCTTATATCCACATACTACAGCGGATCGTCACCAAACAATTTGATAATTTCTTCATTTGACCATGAAAAACTTTTCTGCAAAGTTTCATTTTCATTTATTTATAACGGGACTAAGCAATTTAAATTACACTTTTACACTCTAACCTGGATTTCCCCCAACATATGGTCCAACAATATCTTCCTTGTAACTTGACTAAGCTTTGCCGAAAGTTTCATTTTGATCAGTTGACCTGTTTTTGAAATATCTGTTCTGCGACGTTTTCCTTTGAATGGTCATCATATACACACCCTTCTTTACCAGACCTTGAAAAACTATTATAGAATGTTTAATTTAGACCCTTTGAACATTTTTTAAAGATATTTAAGTCTGGGACCTCAGAAATTTAAATAACCCTTAAATTTACATCCTAAACGGGATCGTCCTTAAACCAGTGGCGGACCGTCAAGGCAAGCAAGGTATGCAGTACATACCCTGGTTAATCAAATAAAAACATATAAAGTAGTACAGTTTCTCCGTAGCATTTAGCATATCTTAGTCAGAATCTTCTATATAAACCCTTATTTTTCGAGTGGATTGCTACAGTTCATTGGAATACCATTTTTTCTATGTTTGGCCTACTTTGGTATCTAGAATAGGTCAGAGTCGTACCTATCGCATCGTACTCTAGCTGCTTAGAATTTCCGCATGTGGACATGGCTGGTTTTCAATATCAGCCAATCACGTATTCGGTTAGTCAATGGGAGTCAGAGCATACTCATGTTATTGTGAAAACCGTGTGGTGGTGTCATAATAGGCAATTTAACGCATCGAAATTCGAAGACTTAGACTTTGCAGACGATATCGCACTTGTGTCACCAAACTGCCAGCAATTGCAAATAAAAGCTGAAAACTCTCACAATTTGCTGCAAATTGTTAAGGATAAATAGCAACAGTAATAATCGAATACAAATGGGAGAAAAGCAACTAAATAAAGTCAATAAATATACTTACCTGGGTGCTATTGTCAGTAAACAATGAGGAGGGGAGGTGATATCATTAACAGAATCCATAAGGCCAGAATATCACTCATGAAGTTAAATAGAATATGGAGTTCACACATTTACACTCTACGAACCAAACTGAGGTTATTTAACACACTTGTCAAATCAGTTTTACTATAGGCCTGCGGATGTGAGACCTGGAAAGTAAACCAAAGTGACGAATTAAAACTAGACACATTTCAGATTCTTCTGTTATATTCATGTCAGCTTTCAATAACTCTGCATTAATTTCATCCTTGCCTTCTGCTCTACCGTTCTTCATTCTCTTCATAGCTGTTCTAATTTCAACTATTGTTATAGGTTCGGTGCTAATTTCATGTATTACAGGTTCAACCACAATTTCATTTACAGGATTCAAGACCTCCTCGAAATGTTCTCACCATATCTCCGTTCTGGCTTGCCCAGTCACTAGATTTCCGGTTTTGTCTTTAACAGAAAATGCTGGCTTCGGCTTGTCATTGCTAATGGTTTTAGAAAGTATGTATACTTCCTTCATTCTTCCATTGCCAGCTGCTTTCTCTGCCTGCAATGCACGATTGTCAATCCATTTCTCTTATCCTTTCTCGAATTCCTCTTCACTTCTTTATTCCTGTATTTGCGGGTGTATATCTGTCTAACCCTATCAGACTTGGCCTGTTCAACACTTGTTGAGCTGTTTCCTTATATGCCTTCTCAAAACCCTGTTATCTCTCTTCAACAGTAGTATCTGCAACATTATGGTCTTCTAGAACATCATATTTATTTCTCAGTTTCAGTGAAAATTGCATCTTCACTCCAGGATGCTGTAGTTCGAAAGTGTCGATTTTTTTTCTAGCTCTTCTGTTATCAATTTTTCTTTTCAGCTTTAGTTTAATTTTGGAACGTACCAACTGATGGTCACTTGCTATGTCAGCTCCTCTCATTGATCAAGGCATGATCAATTTAATTCTTTACTCTCCCTCCAGGAGATGTCTATGTTTGTTTATGGATTAGTCGATGAGGAAAGATGGTACCGGTTACCAACAGGTTGTTGAGCCCACAGAAATTTATCAGCCGCTCTCCATTTTCATTTCGTACACCAATTCCATGCCTACCAAGCACACTTTCATATCCCTCGTTTCCTTCTCCAACTTTGGCATTCAGATCCCCCATTACAATAAGAATGTCATGCTTATATATATTGTCAACAGTTGCTTGTAACTGATCATAAAATATATCTTTATTATCATCATTTGCTTCATTAGTGGGTGCATAGACTATTATAGACAGCTTCACGTATTTGGAATAAAATCTTGCAAATATAATTCTATCATTTATAGGTTTCCATTCTATTAGTGCTTTCTCTGGTCTTCTCGATATCATCATGGCTACTCCATGTGGATACTCTCACCGGTACCCAACTTGACTTTCCCATGTCCAGTCCACCTGCATTCACTAATGCCCAAAATATCAATGTTATTAGTGTGCATTTCCTTTGCGAGTTGTGCAGATTTCCCAATTATGTACAGCGTTCTAACATTCCAACATCTAATGTTAATACTTTCCTTACGCTTGGTTAGCAACAAATTCGGCTGCCGAATTTCCCGAGGGCTTTGATCCGACAGTGTCATACTATCCATATACCTGATGTCCTCATTCTCTGCTATCTGGACCTTCACCCTATCATAACCAAAATTTTCAGCGCACGCTGGTATTTGGGTAATGCTTTCAGTTACCGTAACAATAATTTTGAGTAGAGTAGGCTTACAAAATTATCCTACTAGCAGGCCCTAGCATCAGTGGTGTACGGATCTTGAACTGGAAAGGAGCTGATAGGGGTGGGAAATGGGCGATTAGGTAAGGGGGCTAACTCGCAAAATAAGGTGATTTGAGGTGATTTTTAACTACTTTGAGCATGATTTGTTGGTGGGGGCGCGACTGGGGAATGGGCGAGTATTTTGTTTCAGGGCAGGGGGCTTGCACGCCCGTCGCACATCCTAGATATGG
Organism: Anneissia japonica; assembly: GCF_011630105.1. NCBI lineage: Eukaryota > Metazoa > Echinodermata > Crinoidea > Comatulida > Comatulidae > Anneissia > Anneissia japonica. The sequence goes on along the minus strand of NW_022730884.1, from coordinate 625,830 downwards.
CAATACCTACCGTACCCTGCCATTAACCCTACGGTCTGCCACTGCCTTAAATAATGTAATAATGTAACGTAATAATTTCTTCCTTGTAACTTTTGCTGAATATTTTATTCAGATCAATTGATCCGTTTTCAAAATATCTGGTCTTGGACGCTTTCCTTTGTGGTCCTCAGATCCATACCCTACTCCGGATTGTCACAAAAATGTAATTATTTTGTTACTAGATCTTGACAAATTGTTATGCCAAGTTTCAATTATATCCATTAATTTTTTTAATGAGATATTTAGGTCTGGGACTTCTACAATTTAAATGACCCTAAAATTTACACCCTTAACTGGATCGCCCCCAACACATAATAATTTCTTCTTTTTAACTTGGTTAAACTCTCCCGAAAGTTTCATTCAGGTCAATTGACCCGTTTTTGAAATATATGGTGTAGACTGTTTGCCCTTAAATAACTTTAATTGGTCCTCACAGTCACGGAAATCCCACCCCAAGATTGACACTAAATACTAGAAGCACATTCTTGTATACGGTCTGCTTCAGCAAAGCACGGAAAGTTCCAAGAATAGGAAGTGACCAAAGTGCTGGCCATAAAAAACCCCAATGCAAAAAGATAGGGAAAAAGTATGCAAGAAAAAAGAAAAAAAATCAGAACAAAAACAATGGCTTTTCCATCTACTGCTGGGAAAAGCCAATAATACACTACAGTACAGTAACGGGAATAATGATGGGAATGGGTTACCTGCTTTTGTGCCTCCCAGCCAATGATGCCAAGTATATATTATTATCATATTACAATATATACAATAAAATTTCTTTTTAATTAAAAATTAAGTTCTTTTTTATTGTTATTACTTATATAATCTATAATAAGATATATAACACAAAAGAACGTAATAACACAACAAACCATACAACACCTGCACAAAACTACATAATTTAACATAACATGACAAAGGTCTACCTCATCATAACAAACATAGGCTTAGCATACATTGGCAAACAATATAACAGAAATCCGAGTACAACACTTACCAATATTCGATTGTGAAGCTGTGTAATTTCCGACACGCAATCTGTACATGTCAGATTTACTTTCTATTCTGAATGAGTCGTAAGTTGCATTGTAATGATTGTCCTCATAATCAATTAAGTCTATTCGCAGTTCGTAAACTGCTGATGACGTCAGAGTGTGAATGAAATTGTTTCCAATCCAAAATTCGTTACACACGTCACCGAAGCCATCAGCATATTCTTCCCATATTCGGTAAAAATCAACAGAGTTGTCTCTTCTGCGTTGAAGAACCTAAATGATATTTAATGGTTAATTAATGCATAAAACGTTTGATTTATTTTAATTGGATTTCATCATTGATTTTTTTTTTATAAGAAATGCCTAAAGAACTCACTGTCCATCCGTTGTCCTCACTGTTCATGTCACAATACACTTTGTAGATCGAACATGTTGGACAGGGTTTGATGTCATATACACCACTCTGTTTACTCAACATTTGCTTCACTTCCGTACAGTCACGGCTCTACGATGAACAACAGTGTTACGTAATAGGCCCTATATTATATATATATATATATAATATATACTGTATATACAGTATATATAGGCTTGAAATAAACAGCAAGAAGAATAATGCATGAATGATGAATAATATAAATTGAAAGGTAACAGAAGAGGAATCTCACAAAGAAGAAAAAACTAAAAGTCGTGACGTCTGACACGTTAAAAGAATGAAAAGAATTCAAGTGCAGGGGCTTGCAGTATGTATTTTTGTTTGCATTTCATGTTACTTTATGGCAACAACGCTTTGTACAAATTTAACTGGATTTCTCAGTTCTGATACCGATACTTTGTAGATTCGTGTTTGTAACTGGACTGATACACTGATAACAAAAACATTTTTATTCATGTTTATTAGCTTGTTCATGAAATAATGGAAAATCATCATTTTTTTCTTGTGTAGAACCTTTATTGTATTGAGATTGAGAGTTTCCTCTCATACCTTTTTTAAGTGTCCATCAACACCCAACAGCCGCAATTACATAATATAGCTACAATAATTACATATTCTTACTACAAGATGAAACTATTAGGCCCTTCTTGTACTTGCGTGACATTCTGAGAAAAGTGCATGCTATATTGTTTTTTAATATTCTAAAGCTTTAGATTAAAAAAAATAATTAGATACTTACAATAACAGCACCGTACAACTTCACATTTGAAGGAAACAGTATTTTTTCTACTTGATGGTCCAGAAAAACACCATACATTTCACAAGATCCTGTTTCCTTATAATAAGCAACAGTTGTACACCTCAAGATGTTAGACAAACAACGATGAACACATTGAGCTAGTGTCCTCACAAATGATTGTTGAATAGAATGGCTCGATAGCAGGCTATTGACGTTTACCATTGTCATTGCACGAGGTGAGCACAAATTATCTGGTAATTGACAAATAATATTCTTTAAATCACAAACATTCAGGTTAACAACAGTTTATTATACCTGTTACCAGATTTTACAAAACCTTGTTGGAAAGTGTATATATAACATTATAACATAATGTAATCATATAGAGGACATGATAATGATCTGTCTCTTATACACATCTAGATGTGTATAAGAGACAGATATATATATAACAAAAATAAGAGGTTCAATAGTAGGTTTGATTAAGCATTTTATTACTATTTAATTTCGTGCTACAGGTACATGGTGCAACACTCTTCAGATAAAATTACCTAATGACTAAGATAGATTATTAACACAGATTAATTAACTTTAAAACTGAGCATGTGTAAAAGCGGTAATACAAAGGCAGGATAGACTATGATCGTTAAGTGATTAACAATAGATTAAATAGCGAAAGATGAACTATATATCGTGGATGCACGATGGTGTGGATTGCACTATGGGATGTTGATACAACGTTTTTTAGGAGGAATTTGTTGGCGTGTCTGCAAGCTGTGACGAGTTCATTTCGTCTATTTAAGGCGTACATGTGGGACTTTTTTCTCATAGGCACAAATTGCATCTTTTAGATGATGGGTTGTATGCTTTGGCTTGTTTAAGGATTTTCCATTTAAGTATATAGTCTATATTATTGTCCTTTAATTCCACAATATATTTACTCAGTTCAGTGTTAAATTTCTTGGTTAGGCTTCTGAATGATGCTGTGTGGTTGTTATACCTGGTCTTGAACGCGTTTTCCGTGAGTCCTACGTACAATAATATGGACTATACACTTAAATAGAAAACCCTCAAACACCATGTACATGTATCACGAAACTAAATAGTAATAAAATGCCTAATCAAACCTACTGTTGAACCTCTTATTTTTGTTTTAATTCGCTCTGGTTTAATTACCATTGAGCACTCTGCTGATGATCGTTTTACTTATATATGATCGTTTTACTTATATATATATATATATATATATATATATATATATATTGTTTTTATCAA
>NW_022730884.1:597270-622319 GCF_011630105.1 Anneissia japonica | reverse complement strand
TATATATTATCAAATAAAACATGGGAACAGGTTATAAATTTGCCAGATTTTATTAATAAATATCACACAAACGTTTTCAAGCATAAGTCAAGCTAATATACAAACAGTCAAAATGTCTAAATACAGAAAATTACAGATTAAAAAATGTAATGCAATAAGGTAATATATTAAATATACTATAAAAAATTTTAAAAAATACATCAGGCCTATAGGAGACCTAAAACAAATATGTTTGAATAAAAATATAAAATAAAGATGTTATAAAAATTATAGTATGAAATTAAAATCTTGAAAGATACATTTAGTCCAGAAGGAGCATTAGTGCCTAATTATAAAAATCAATTATTGTTCATAGAAAAACTCCAGTAATCTTTAGGCCTATATTGGCTTTACTGTGATTGTGACTAATGCGAAGCAATAGGCAAACCAGGTTGTCAAACACGAATAGATCTAAGACGGTCCGGCATTCTCCTTGTGCTTTAATTGATGTATAAGAGATTACATGATTGCATACTTATGAGATTGATGAAAGTGCATAAGAAAGTGTCCTTGATTACGAATTTTAGTTCCGTGGTAATTTTAGTATTTCGTGGTCTGGATTATCAGATCCTATGGGACACAAATTTGCAACACTTTCTTCTGGGGTAAACAATTATTAAATATGTCCATGTATTCATTAAAAAAATAAAGTAAGGCCAAAGTTTACACAATCGAGCATGTACCTTATGTTCAACTTAACTTCACAGATTAATAATCTAGCATAAACAATCAGTAAAAGTATGTGAAAGCTAATTTACGTTGAAAAAAAATCACAAGTCACTTTATCAGCGAGAAACAGGGAGTACGATGGGAAGGTTAGATGAAACGTAATTTCCTTTACAGCGACAGTAATTAGGCTAACAATAATAAGGCGGGAATAGATTGGGTGAACAATAATAAGGCAGGGATAGATTGGTGTTCATATTACGTCCGCTTAAAGCAGTATAAGATGAAAATTGTATTGACATTTACTGGCAGTTCTTTGATGGAGTTATTCGAAGCCACGGATTGGGAGACCTTGTTAGCTCAACGCAAGCTAACGCTCAACTGTTAGTTCGCCTACATGTCCTGTAAAGCTATTCATTTTTTTTATTGTTTTTATTTTGCCTTGAATTTGCGTATAGTGTATATTTAAACCTAGCAGGAGGGCATGTCTGTACGACTGTTGTCACGACGATTTCTTTTTTTTTTCTTTTTTTTTTTTTGGACCATAATTTATTTACTTATTTCTTGAACATTTACAGTACAGGGGTGTAACAACAATTTTGTGGAAAAGTTTATTCTCAAGCACGGATTACTTTGAATTAAGGTAGTAGATTAATATCTATATTACCATTCTTAACAGACCTAAATTATTACATCCTCCATAATTAAGTTATTGTGATCAATCCTTATAATCGTTGATGCAACTTGGGCAGCGCCGTGTGATTATTTATTTATTTATTTTTAATTAGTTCACGTCTTGTTTGCCTTGGAAACAATAAAAACAAATTAAGAGGTCTACCTGGAAATTGAATATAAAAAAAATAGCAGAGCGCTGCTGAGATATTGTTTTAGAGGCATCAGTGTGGAATTGTTTTTTCACAATTCTTTATTGTACAGTTCTTCTTAGTCTAGCGAAAGCATTTAATATCAATTCAAGGGTCCTAGGTTCCTTGGCGGAAAGTTTGCTTAGGCCCGACCAATCAAAATCGGGTCATTGCTAAAGCCAAATCCGAAGCCTAATTTGCATACAAGACCCTATATAAATGTATACGAAGACTGACTGCATTTGACTTTACTTGATAGCGCAGGCGAAGAGGGAACAGAACGCTGGTCAAATTCTTAAGGACCAACTCAATCTAATGTTTTTTTTTGTTTTTTTTTTTTAATTTTCCTCGCCTATTGGAATTTGCTGATGTTCGTGATGAGCTTCTAACTAGTATCCAATCATTTTTAAATAAAATCAAAACATTTTGTAAGTAAATCAATTATTGGCATTAGGGCAAATAGAAAAATTTATTAGATTGTCATTCCCGCCCGCGTCAAAAATACGGGGAATATTGATACGGGAATTTTTTAATTTTTTTTTTTTTTTTTGCCGCATTAATTATTTCAACAGCATAAAAATGACAATGCAATTTTGTGACTTCAAATATATTTTCTTTAAAAAACTATAAAATTAAACCAGTTTTTATATAATATTTACTATTACTAGCCAAATATAAACGGCCCCCCACCACATAGATAAAAACAAAAGCGAAATAATCTATTGTTCCGATTAAAAAAAAATCTCAACATTAGGGACCATTGACTTCATTTGCTTCTCTAACCAACTGGAATAACATCCCATTACACATCAAACATGCAACTTCCAGCGTTACATTTAAATGTCTTCTTAAAGCCATTTTTTTTATCTGACTTTTTTTATTTTCCCACTTTGGCCATACATCTACTCTGATTGGCTGAAAATGAAGAGTCACTCGTATGTCACGATGCAAAGCCTGACTGGCGAACAGGCGGTAACAAGGACACTCTTCGCACTGCTGTTACAGTAGTTATAAGAATTAGGTCAGCGTTACAGTTTTTGTGGACGCGATTTGAAGCATTAAAATGACAAAAAAAACATTCAAAATCGTATTTTTTCTGCATATTTTCAAGGTTTTTGTTCAAAATTCAAGTTCACCCCATTAATAACGATCGGTCGTTAGTTTCAAAACAAATCGGTAAATATTTATGCACTGTACTATTAAGGCCATAAAATTAGAGTGGAACTTAATTTATCGACAAACCCAAAAAAAATCGCTTAAACGAGAAATTAGGTCTGGAACCTAATTCCTCGATGGTACCCAAATTTTCGTGACACCTGACAGTACCGGACGGTTCTTTAAGAATATTGGTAAGGAATAAAAGTAATACAAATAATGCAATTAAACACAAATATCATACAGAAGATGTTGCAAAGATTTGTTCATGCTAACTACCATTATTGTCGTACTATGCTCACTTCAGCAAAGTCGATCAGACTTGGCTTATCGATGATCTAATCAAGGGGACAAGGTCTAATGATACGTACCGATAGGTAGAATTTCACTTTTTTAGAGTTAAATGATATTTACTGTTAACATACCAGCTATTAATTTCATTTACTTACGATGATTAAATAGTGGACAATTACATTGTATTGATTTAAATCAATTCTTACATACGTACTGTTAGCCTTCAAAAATATTTAATAAATATTCAATTTTCTTACCAGATGCTCGTGAGTACATTGTGTATAGCAACGTGAAGCTAAGTAAAATCACAGCCTTCATACTGATCACCATGTGCCGTGTGACGTACCTCAGTCAAAGGAAAGTGAACAAACTCTCAATTCTATGGTTTCTGGTGGATTTCCTTTTATCAGTCTCCTTCCTCTGAAAATAGTCTAGTACAGTATGGGCCTAACGATGAAAGATCACCCATGATATATCAATGCGTCATAGTCCTACGTTTATTGAGTCTATAAATTCAGTGGACATGTTTATATTCATAATCATATCTCATTATATTTACCCTACTATGCTCATGTAATGTTGTTTTTGTAGAAGTGCGCTTCTTATATTATAATATCTAAAATAACAAACATATTTAGGCCTAATAGTTGTATATTGATTCGAAGCGAACAAAACCATCAAAATGAATAAAAAAATAAATGACGCCAGTAGCTTTAGTTTAATGTTAACAAGCAGTTTCCTGCTCAGATGATTTTCATTTTACTTTATTCATAACCCGTCTCAGTAGTGGCGAATAGCATGCTTTTACATCAAAGACATAGTTTACTATTCACAAATTATTAAATTATTGAATAATACAAACTTTACCTATAAACTTGATTTAAAAGTACCGGTACTTTACCATTTTGGCCGCACACTGATCATTAGACTTTAACTCTGTCTCCTTTTCCTCAAGTCTATCATCAATGTAGCTTTAGAAAAGCATTCACACATTACACACTATTATGATTCCCCACAGATCTTCCCCGTCCCCTTAAGAAAATCAATAGGCCTGTCACGCCAAAATTGGTCCGGATGTAATATTTCCAAGTGTGCTGTGCAGCAAAGTAAATTTCAGCGGACTGATTTTGGCTTATGTGGACTACATTTGGCAAGTAATTATGAGGCCAAAATCAGTCCCGCCGGACCGATTTTTGCCCCGGACCAAATTTTTCCTGACAGGCCTATTATATACTGCAACTTGATATGAATATTATTCGCTATGATATCAGTGCGTATTATGTTTATTGGGTCTATAACTTCAGTAAATATGCTTTCATTTATATTTCAATATGTATATTGATGGATAATATTGATGTTTAATATCTCATCAATTAGACAAGGTGTAATGATATTACAATGTGCGCTTAAAATAATATCTACAGTAACATTAAAAAGTTTACTATTTTGATTTCAATATTAAATATAAAGACAATCAATACTTTAAGAAATCAATTAACGTTATTATCTTTTATTCATCATACTTTACTCTTCATACGAGCGTGTACTGCAACTCGGCCCATAAACCCATTACATGTTCTCTATGGGATTGCGTCGCGTCGATCGAATAGCTAAATAAGCAGCTTTCGATTTGGACGACGCAGCGTTCTACGACGGGCAGTGAAGGTGAAACCGTACTGCGCATGCGAATACATGGGGAAGTCGTTCGTTGTATGTGGATTTGACAACGGGCTTTAGCGATTTAGCGTTGTGCTGACCAACGTGACCACTGCTTGGGTATTTACCCAAGATCTTGGGTATTTTGACTTGGTCTTGGGTTCTTGGGTATTCCGGTCAAATCCTTAGGTATTTTATTTTTACTAAAAGAAAATTAAATATTTTTGTCATAGAGGAAGAATTAAGAAGTAACAAAGTATATTTCAGTCCATTCAAGTAAGCAAATCTCAATGAAGTGCACATACCATTGTTAATTGTCTGTTAATTGCTATAACATGGGTTCAGAATTGTTTAATGCGATTAATTGTGATTTGCGTTGCCATTGATCTTACCTAATTAATGCATTACATAATAAAACTTGGTAACTGATCTACTGATAACACTACTGGCCGACTGAGGGCGTATTTTTTATTATATTATTTTTTTTAATTTTCCGTATTATCGATCACCTCATGAATATTAATTTTCATAATCAACACAAACAATTACAACAAAAAATGGTTTATAGAATGAACTAAAAGGGAAACTATACATGCGAAAGACACGTTTTTTTTCAAATTTTAATGCATTTTCTGGAAGCTTGGGTAATTTTTGTTAAATCTTTTTGGTAATTTCGACCCAGTCATTGGGTATATCAAAAACTGTGAGTGGTCACGTTGGTGATGACTACGGTAACGTGAGTTTTATAAATACGCGCTCGCTGGGGGCGCCTGCATAATTGATCACGCGATACGAGGGAGCGCGTCGTCCTGTAAAACGTAACAGCTTTGATGTTGAGACGGGAAGTGCATGTATAGTACGACGTTCATGGTTGACTGAATTCCCCGTCGCAGCTCCCCGCGTCGCCCATTTCGATAGCACGCTAATGATTGCAGTAGAAGTTCCCAGAACGCCGCACGGTGGGCCAGACTGAAGTCAAAGTGTGCCAAAATTAATTGCTCATTACAGAAGCAAATCTAAGCGAATACAAGACTTATCTAGAGGTTTTTATACCCGTAGAATTCAATAAAAGCATTTCAAATCTATATGACGTCATTTTTGTACTGTTTTCTGATTGGACGATGTCAGTTTTCATTGTAATACCAAAACAAGTTCATATTGCAATGATTTTTTAAATGTTTAAGAAGGTTTGGGCCAAAAGAACTTCTGTGAAAACTGACGTCATCAAAATACATTTTTCTGATTGGACGGGGCCAAAAGTGTTTTAGGCATAGACCAACATTAAAATTTCTATTGTTAATCTTACAGTTAATATACTTTTTTTTTAATAAATCGAAATCGAAATCAAAATTTGTAATAATACCAGACAACCTAATTTTACATTTTTTATATGTAAAATGTGTTTGCATTTGAGATTCCATGGAATTATCAGACATTAGGCCTACACCAATGTCATGATATATTAATTCCGTCCTCAATCCTAGGCCTATTAGGCCTATATTGTAAAAGTATCGATAATGGTCGTTTTATGTAAGTTGATAATTCTCAGTGTGAACGAGGAGGCTTTGAAGAGGAACTTTTGCTATCGTCTTCGACAGGTATACTGTACCACCAGGATAGAAATGCTTTTTTGCTACTCTTATTTTGGTGTAAGGAGGAGTCTCATTTCACTACAGAGCTACAAAGATGGACAATGTTTCATCCGTCATGAACGATTCCGGTTTGCGCCTCAGTGGTGACGCCAGCAGGGGAGGGGAAGGGACCCCTTCGAGGAGAGGTCTCCGTCGAAAAGAGCCCCTCCCCCCCCCCGGCGTTGGGAAGATAAACTACAATTCGTCAGGGAGAAATAAAATGTGTATGTATTTTCTACATATTAGTGGACTTTAAAATCGATTCTTCTTGAACGCCCCTTGCAATGCTGCATAAGGAAGTTCAGTGCGTACATTTTATGTCAACATCTCTTGTACTTTACCCTTGTGCGAACTCTCTGGAAAGGTCCACCCATACTTCGATAGGACGTCCCGGTTTGGGTTGTTTTTAAGTTTCTTGTGGGTTTTCTGCTGGTTGTGGAAAGAATATATCTGTTCTGTGTCAAAACATTAATAACTTGTATAAATACTACCCTTAAAATTCGTTTAAATGTAAAATATTTCCAGGATAGATTCACCAGAATATACTCATCTTCAATCATGTGAAAAAAAAGTGTAAAAGCCATAGTCACCAAAATGGACTTTTGGCACACTTTGATTTCGCCCTGGCCCACTGTGCGCCACCCTTGGCGTTGAATGTGTGAAGCACAATTCAAAGTCAGAAGTAAAACCTTATTAAGCTTTGCCTACACTATCACATTTTATGTGACAAAAAATGTGATGTGCCCATATAACATATTATCAAATTGTATAAAAAAAAAAGTTGAACGTGTTCAACTCTTATGTTCCATCTCATTTTATGTGACGCTTTTTTTATGAAGTTTGATAGTGTAGACAAAGCTTTAGATTTATATTTGGTTTTGTATGTGAATTTGAGAGACAAATTTAATTATCCGGCCGTATCTCGCGCGAATAAGCGCCCGGGCGCTTAAAATATTTTTTTGCACTTTTTGAGGGGCGCTTATTCAAACGGGGCGCTAATTCGAACGGGCGCTTATGAGAACAGAGTGGAAATTTAGGGGGCGCTTATGGAAATGGATGAAAATCGGGGGGGTTCTTATGAGAACTTATTAAATCCAAGAGGTACATTTTGAATGCAAAACGATTATATAAGGACATCAGGAAACCGCTAATTACGAATGGTGTTGCGGCGGAAAAGAATCGTCCAGAGAGCATGGCTTGTCATGACAAGAGTGAGTACAGTATTACATAACAGCAGAATAGCAGATGAAATTAGTGGTGGAGGTTAGCTTGTTGGTCATCGGTCGATTAAGAATATCAGGCATGATCATTGCAGCTTTTCTTGAAAACTTAGATGAGAATGTGTTAAAGGTGCAGATTGTCGGAAAAGGAGTAGGACTAGACTATAGACAAATGTAAGAAGATGAAAGTTGGAAATATACTGTCTGTCCAGGGAGCTCTCATCTGTCCAAGATAAATATCTTCATTTTGATATTGACTAAAGTAGAATGTGATTCCACTCCATACCTCAAATCAGGCCAACATCCACAGTCCCAGGATTGATTGGATTATTGAAGGGGCGCTTATTCAAACGGGGCGCCTAAGGAAATTTTCACGCCTATTCAAGAGTGGCGCTTATTCAAACGGGGCGCTTATTCGCGCGAGTACGGTATTTCTCGACTGAGACGTCAGTGGGGGCTGTAACTTGTAGGCTGTGAAGATGGTGGTACCCTTAAGTTGTATTATCAAATCTACGCCCACAAACTTTGTAGTTATTAATATTTTTCTTACCAAATACATTTTTCTTTTTTAGTGACGTCACACTCAGAATATGGTTAATATATGCACAAGTAAGATAGTATAATACATACTCCAAGTATCGAAATGCACACCACCATTTTGGGATTCAATATTTCGGCATTAATTATGTCATCATCAAGATTGAAAAATTATCCATATTTGCAAGTACCAAAAGTGTTTATCCAATAAAAACATTACCTCTATTAGGTGACATAGCTGTGAATAAACTAAAGATCAAAGCATTCTTACCCTATTGATCAAAGCTATCTACAAAAACAAAGAAAGCTCAATTTAAGGCCATTGTTAAGCAATGGGTGTAGCCTACATATAGCAAACGCTTTGATAGACCAGGATATGCACACGTCATTTCTAAGATTACCGGTACGTCAAATTTTTCTCTCCGTATAAAAAGCGTATAACCTTCCCGCAGTGCTTTCTTGCTTATGTACAGTAGGCTACACACACAACAGCCGTATTATTAGTATTGCCTTATAGTTATAGTAGGGCCTAATTGGCCGTATTTTCTTTGCGAGTGAATTGTTCTTATTTTAATTATTTGTTTCGAATCTGTTTTTCCATGTACTCGACCGTCATACATTACTGTATGTTCTACTACATAATTGTGTATTGTACTGTGCCTCTACTTAGTTTATCCTCACTACAGTACGAAAGGCTAGGCAACAGAAGTAATCAGCAAACATGCACCTTCCTCCCCAGGTGTTCATGTCAACATATTGCGTAAATGTTAGTAACCAACTGCGTGTATTCCTTTGTGAAAAAGGAGACAAATAATGTCCTGCGGTTGTACCTGGGCCTCTCTACCCAAACACTACACGAAACTGAGTATCGTGTGACGCCACAGCCGGTTGCGTGTGAAGAGCAACTTATAAGCCTTCAATTAATGTTATATAATTGTTGTTATTTACTGTATATTTAATGTTATTTCTATATAAGTATCATGTATTTGTACAATTTGACATGAACTTGAGTCAAAACAATTAAAATAACAACTTAAAGAATAATTGGAGGGCTGCAATCCACAACGGCGAACTGAACTTGTTGAAGGTTCTCGATTCGGGATCAACCTCGGCTGCACATCACGCCCATGTACCTTCAAGAGTGTCTCAGAACCATAAAGTACCCGAGAATACCCCTGGGTAATCCACAAGTACATTGCATAAAAAGGGGCCGCATTGCTGGTCCATTACCTACACCACCATTATTTTGTCAATTGTGTATTTTTTCTCCTGTAAGAGTCATTCCCAAGTCCTCCCCTGGTGAATTTAGAGTAATTCATGATCTGTCCTTCCCGATGGTTAAGTCTGTCAACGAGGGGATACCAAGCGAACTGTCACAGGTTTCGTACAATTCGAATGATACTATTACATTGCAAGTTAAAAAATGCGGTATGGCACCAAACCTCAACTCTTACATATTTAACGCCTTCAGCCAGGTTTGTCATTGCTGCCTCCCTCTCCCCAAAATCACAGAAAATTATAAACGCACTTTACTGACTGCGGGGAATTAATAACACCCTTTCCAACGATGTTGAACCATGCAATTTCATTGGTCATCTCTTCAGATCGGATTATGCTGCACGTTATTTCAACACAGGTTTCAGCCATTGGTTACATTCACCGCGCCCAAGGTTGGAACGATCCCACAAAATCCTTTCTAGTGGCACGTGCGCTAAAAGGTGTAAAGCCTTTCCCGCGCAGAATTCAGAGAGAGGATATTGTATTCTTTGATGTCGGTGCCCGTATCACTATTAAATATTCCAAGACATCGAGGGGAAAGCCTCAAATTTCCCTCCTTATCAGTAGGTCAGCAGGACACAATTGCCCAGTGCGGACTATTAGCTTGCACATTTTAAGCATGTCTCTCGGGCCCCCTCTTTCAATTAGAGGACGAGAATCCTGTTCCTGTCTCTTATACACATCTAGATGTGTATAAGAGACACCACTCATTCTTTACCTTCAAACTGAAGACAGCAATATTTTTTTTCTGGCCTTGACTTCTCACGTTACTCTGGCCATAGTTTCCGAATTGGGCATACAACCTGGGCAGCAGAAATGGGGCGCCCTGAAGCGGAAATTTGCACAATGGGAAGATGGAACTCCCAAGCCTTCCACAATTACATCCGCATGTCGCATATGTCTGACTGAGATTTCAGCAATGGGCTAGGTAATAAAACCGCGTGGTTCGCAAACATGCCTGTCCTGTCAGCAGAGGACAGGCATGTATCCAGGGGGGGGGGGTTATGGTTTGAGAGAACCCCTTTTCTAGCAAACCCCCCTCTTTTCTGGCGAAACCCCCTCTTTAAATTTTCCAAAATTTCCTCCAATTCCAACTAATGTTCTGCAGACCCACCCAGACACAGACCTTTTAAAAAATTTTTATCTGCTTTTATAGCATTATTTAGACCCATAAAGCACAAAAATCCTCTTCCTTGGGGGTTTCGCCGACCCCACCGGGGCTTCGACTGTGGACCTCACGCCCAGAACCCCCCTAGATGTGTATAAGAGACAGTGAGAGGGCTGGGGCAACATTACACTCACAAGCGTTTCATCTTTACATTTTCCTGGTTACCCATGATGTTACACCATATACACAGGCCTTTCAGCATGGCTGGGACAACGCGACAGGCAATACTGTCCAAATATAATTACGGGTACCCCGTTGTACCTCGCCATGGGGCAGAGGCAGCATGCATTGCAACTAACACACTAATTTCAGATTCAGTGAGTGTACTTCCCTGGAAACTTGCCTGTCAGCGGCTGGCAGGTTCTAAGCAGTGAAAAATATTCTCCTCGATATTGTACGTTTGAAAAGTCCATTAAGACTAAAACATACCTGCCAGCGGTGGGCTGGAGAAGTTTACGGAAAACAGGCTATGTATAATTATTAAGTTTTAATTTTGTATTTATTGCACTGCTATTGCACTTCACCGAAGACGTGCCTGTCAGCGGCTGGCTGGGGCAGCGCCGTGAACAATATTCTCCTCAATACGGTACGTACGATAACTCCACTGACTAGAAACAGGCCTGTTAGCAGATGGCTGGGGCAGTTTTCAGCAAACAATGTCTTTAATTACTACTATTTTGGTATTTACAGTACATTATTTTAATATAAATTATACGTTTAGATTAAGGCATGCTTTAAATTATCTTTCACATGCAAGTTTGGTATACCTATGCATCTGATTAGATGACCCATGAAACCCACAAGTAGTTAGAACGTTTCAAGTAAGTATGGTAAACTTGAAAATTACGCATGCTGAGTAGCTAGAGTTTATTATGGTAATACTGTAAATGTAGGTGTGATTCGGCCGTAATCCTTTCTCATACTGTATTCATTTGGTCATGGCCTTGCTGCCTGCGTTGGGTGCTGACCTCTTTGGGGTAAGTGGCGTTACGGCACCCTGCCGCTTGGCTTGTTGATCACTTTTTAAGAATTTTTCCTCTAGAAATTCATTTAAGGGACCGATCGTGTGTGAAGGTCCTTTGCCTTTTTAGTAATAAATCACGACCGAATCACAATATATTAGATTATGTGTTACTTTATTGTGTACAGTGTATTGAGGGTGGTGGTTAAGAGTGGACTGGTCCACATATTTAATTATCAGACCAGTAGAAACAGATACATTTTTCCAAGATCAACGGGAAAAACTATTTGTGTCAATGGGCGTAGGTACACCCCAAAGCGTGCCGCGCGGTCCGCGTAGTAATTTGAATCTCCTTGCATCTCCACGTGTGTATATACAATCGGTCCCCATTTCGCGTTGCGGATTGTGCACCGATAACTCATGGAATTCGTTTTCCAGCCTGCCGCCCCTTCCTCCTCCAATGTACTACGGTGCTACGGCAACCTGCAGCTTGATTTGTTGGCCACTTCTTAAGAATTTTTACTCTGGAAATTCATTTAAGGGAGACCGGCCGTGTTTACTCTGAAAATTCATTTAAGAGAGACCAGCCGTGTGCGACGGTCCTTTACATTTTGTTTAAATGATTCACGACATAATCAGTATTTTTTCCTAATTAACTACTGTAAAATTATGTTATTTTTTTATACAGCAGTTGTTTTCAATACTTTCGTCAATACTACCGTGTTCGCCACATTACGACACTTGGCGCCTTCGCCAATTTTTTTTACACTGCTGGCGTATTCGCCATATTACGACACTGTTGCCGTTTTCGCCACATAGCGACACGGTTGCGTCTTTACCACATTACGACATTCCTGTGGTCTTTGCCACATTACAATATCTGGCTCACTTTATCAATAGGTTGGTCGTCACTATCACAAAACCTTTTTGGTCTATCATACTTAATCATTTAAAAGTAAAGAACAGAACAATAATGTAATGACCAGATGTAAATCACTGAACATACATTGTATTTTCAAATATTTATTATGACAGTGATACGTACACGGGAAAGGTCCTGCCAACGCATAAACATCAACGCATAAACATCAACACCTAGTTGAGAGGCAGCATTGTCTGGCATTGCCAACATTGCTGCCTCTCACATTTGCTTTTTGTATTTTTATTATTTTTTTTAATTTGAAACAATCGTCCAACATGAATTCTTTGTTTCCACTTACAGGCTAAAATTGCAAAAAAAAAAAAAATCAAACCTAATTATTATTACAGTACTATAATTATAAATAATATTGTTATTATTACTATAAATATGTAAATTACTTAAAAGTACAATTAACATTTCGTTTAACGTACACTTAAAATATTTAAAAATTACACTTTTAACACACAACACTAATGAGAAAAAGATTTACCATAGTTAGGTAACATTTAAATATATTTAAAGAATTAGGAAAGATATCAACTTCTGGACATTTTGTAACAAAATCAGTACCGTATACAAACTAGATAATCGTGAAATAAAACCAATTTTACAAACATTAACACGACAAAACTGAACAGAAAATAAATCACGTTGACGAAGACGACGACCGGGGACTTTAAATAAAAAAATACGAGATAAGGTTACAATCAAACAAATTCACACATTTGAACAGAAACAAAAACAGGCCCATTATTCCCCTCCTATTACACCAACTTCTATCTTATCAACATGTAGGCCTATCTGAAAAGCATTTTGTGTCTACCATATTTTTCAGCCATGCACTTCTGCCTGCCTTTGTTTTATGTTTACATATTCTAGGACATACACACTTCGGAAGAACATGTACATACATACCCTGTAATTTTTATAAGTGCGTATGCCCATGGTTAAGCACCCAGACAATAAACTATATACAACTAAATTAATGATTATTCAGATATTCTTTTTCATTTGGAAAATAAATCCATACAATACAAAACTACATTCTTCCCGACTACAAGAATGCATATTCAATCGTTCCAAACTGTACGTCATTATACAGTACTGTATTAGTGTGCTGCAAAAGTAGAAATCTTTGCAAATACAAAGTAGTTTAAATGTTTTTAAGAAATAGAAACTCATCGTAGGCATTACTACTGGCATTTAAATTAATGTACAATACATTTTAAAGGGCAAATTGCATCCAATTTGCCCACGAGCACCGTACTCGAGGTAATCGGCTCCATATCATCGGCATAATCGCCGTAATTTGGGTTACACTTCATTGGCGTAAGCCTAACTGCAGCACTTAAAATGTACAATGGTCATTTCGGTACCCAACCCAACCCGGGTTTTAATCGTACATATTTTGCAAATATATTTTGCATGAATATTTTGATGTTGCTGTACTCCGAGTTCACTCGGTCATCGTAACAACGAACCGACCGCACACCATTTCCGGTCCACACAACTACGACACTCCATAACGTATGCAAGTGCACCTCCTAGTTCCGTTACCTCTGAGTCTAAATGCCAACATCACTTGGGCATATGTGAATACTGTCCTGGTGATCTTGTGCCCTAAATTGCTGGGGAACGTTGTGATGGTGTTTGGTTTCATCTATTTTGTTTTATTTTTCTTTCTCATTTTCAGAGTTGTCTATATTTAAATATCTTATTGCACAGTCTAATATTAACTATATCCTGTGTGTTCTGATAGATATGTGCATGTATGTTGAGAATTGCATAAAATAAGATAAATGTATAGTATCTGGCACACCAAAGATTTTGATCCAGCCCGCGCAACATTGCTCAAATATATCTATATATTTTTTTTCGGCCAAGTATTGGCATGGTAAACTGATGGGGGATAACGTCTTAAGTGGGGAGCACCGATATGATGTAATGTCTAACCATGGCGGTACCAGCGAGGATTCTGGGAGTAGGCTCGGGGTCATTTTTTTGAAAACACTGCTTTGAAAATATTTTTTTTTAATTCTGAAAATCACCCAGCAAACGTTGTGGTTAGCTGTGTCAATAAATAACGTTGTAACACAACGTTGTAATAATGTTCAAACGTTGTGAGGTTTTGAAATTAGATTATAAGTACGTACATATGGTTCTACAAAATAAAGTTTTTATCACCAAACTGTAACGTAACATAATATTGTTAGCTGGGCATTTCCAGAAATCCTATTTTAAAAATTTGCTCATCTCAGCCCCATATGGGCTCTTTTTGAGGATACTGGAGTCTTCGGACGCTGCATTGTTTTTAACTACTCTACTAAGTAGGCCTACGTGTGTGGATTTTTAGTGCTCCAGCGGCGGCGCCACAAAGGGGTACCGGTAGTACAACAAATTAGTTTCTCTTACATCTTCTATTCCAACTACTCTTCAGTTCGTCTTTGTGGGACAGGACACTCATTTGCTAATAGGTTCTACTAGTATTGCTGTATTTTCAGATAAGAAAGTATAATACATACTCCAAGTATCGAAATGCACGCTATCGTGTCGGGATTCGATATTTCAACATTAATTATGTCATCATCAGGACTGAAAATTATCCATATTTGCAAGCTTATATGCGCAAGTACCAAAAAGTGTTTAACCAATCAAAACATTACCTCTTACCTTTAAGCCCATTGTTAAACAATGGGTGTAGCCTACGTATAGCAAATGCTTCTTTAAACAATAGTATAGACCAATTTTCCGAACTGTTAATAATGTTAGTGTTAGAAAATATTAAACCTAATTTATTACTTCATTACAGGCTACATAATCATTTTCAAGTATACCTCGTAAACCTAAAATATATTGAAATGCCTCACAATTTTGTATATGATCATTTATAACACTATCAGGTCGTGAAGGATGTGCTTTAAGTCTAGTTATTAAGCATCTGTCTGTCATACCAATATAATCTGTATTCTCCAATCATATCTTATTAGTTATATACAATATGACTACGTAATGTTGTCCTTAGAAGTGCGCTTCTTGTAATCTAATATCTAAAATAACGTAAATATATTTAATAGCTTTATATTGATTCGAAGCGAACAAAAACTATCAAAATAAATGAAAAAAAATAAATAAAAAACGTCAGTAGTATTAATTTGATGATAACATTGACGCAGTTCCTGATCAGATGAGAAACTGCTTCATCTGCAGAGTGGCGAATATATCAAATACATTTTTCTATTGACAAATTATTAACTTTTTGAATAATATAAACTTTACCTATAAGCAGGCTTTAAAAGTACTGCACGTTTATTTTGACAGCACGCTCATCAGACTTTAACTCTGTCTTCTTCTCAAGTTCATTATCAATGTAGCTTTAGAAAAGTATTCACACATTATAGTGTTGTACGAATTGTAGCAAAATGAAAGGTTGCATTTTTTTGCTATATTTTCGAAAAATTGGATGTTTCAGAATAGACATCACTGAATATAAAAAGTATGTGCAACATTTGTTTTCATGTTGAAGGGGGGTAGCCAGCAATTTCAAAATGGCCGCCATTTTAAAACATTTTATTACCAATAATTGTACTTTTATGATTTTAAAAGATGCTAATATACTAAATATTCTTTCACATAAGAAACATTAAATACAAAATAATATTTCACCTCAAATTTTCAAAATTCAAATCCAAAATGGCCGCCTTTTTAATTATTTTAGCTATTTTTTGCATATATTTAATTTCTGCAGTTAATTACTTAATTAGGCCCATAAAACCTAGTATTTGAAATGGAACAAATTGCAAAAAAAATTTCAATTATAATAAACACAGGTGTAGGGTTGGTAAAATTCAGATATTACTCCTTAGTTAATAAGCAAATTAGCTTAAATATGCAAATTAGATGGAGATACAGCATATCTTTGCAACCGCTAGTCGTACAGAGTTACAATCTTTTTTTTAAATTGTGCAGAACATGCATGTTACTATTTGTTTTAATGTAAAATTTTCTCCAAGAGTGACTGGAAATGTGATATTTGACCTTATTTAGAAGAATTTTCAAAAACAGTGAAAAGTGAAATAAAATTCAGAAAAATCACATAGACCTAATTAGTCTACATGTGCAAATTAGCTTACAGATGGAGTTACAGTGTTTACCTATCTTGGCAACCGTTAGATACAGGAATGTTCTTTTTCAAATTGTTCAAAACATGTACGTATCTATTTTGCCTCATTGTAACATTAGCTCAAACAGTGACTGATAATGCCACCTTTACAAGTAGAGTATACTTTAAATAACGATTTCGGAATTTGGTGTAAAATTCACACTAGACATGTCCCTGGAATTTGATCCAGAAGGTCGAATTGCATTTCCATTTGCCTTTACAATTAATGGCAATGGTAATTAATTAATATCTTCACTGAGTTGATAAAAAAACCTTCTCTGGAACGGTCTGTGCTTGCAGGGATTATACATATCTTGCTGCAATATAATGCTCATAAACCAAGACAGTCAATGCTACCATCCCTTAGACCGATGGCCTGAACGGAAACCACTATTGCCGTAAAATTTTGATGTAGTCCCTTAATTATGTGTCTTACAGATGTTACAACATCCAGGTAAGCTATAATGTAGGCCTATGTATTAATTTATTTATTTGTTTTAGAAAATGTTGCCAAAGGTTTCGAGTTCGTGGTAGAATGATTCTTAGCCATTAAGAATTTGATATTAGTGCACATTGTTGAAGTGTTGATTGTGACGTTAACCGGTGTACCGTATATGGATCCTGCCTGAATATATATAAATAATCTATATTTGAGAACTACAGGTTCCTGTAAGAAATTTTGTTTGTGAAAAAATTAAAGGTCAAGTGATGGAATTATTTCACTTTCAAATGTATGTAAAGTCATGACTATTCCGGAGTTGATGGTCCGGAAGTTTGGAAAAGTAGTACTTGATTCAGATGAACTACCAAAATACTAGAATTTTGTCAGTTTTTGTGCGACTCCCTTAGTTCGTCGCTCACATCACGAACAAACACAATCAAAGCAAAGATACTAGAAAACAAGATAGAGTTCTCCACTGAAAAAAACTGTTCCACCGAAATGCATGGTGGGAATACAAACAATGTGGCGCCCGCCTACGGCTAGATCTAAAAAACATCTGCCACCGTTACATAACTGTGAATACATAATCTCCTTTCGTTAACAGCAACAGCGCGTATTTTGACACGCTATCTTGATTTCACAAACTAACACAATCTACTTTGATTATGTTAGTCCGTGATGTGATCGACAAGTTGTTTGAGTATTTTCACAATGAAAACAGCCTAAAAACATTTACTTCCTGAAGTAAAAACTATGAATATATTTATATCTGCTACTCGTCAGTGAAGTAGGCAGAAACATATGTACTTAAAGATCTCTATTATTATTTGCTGGTGGTGGTTATAAAAGGCGTTTTTTGAAAACAACAAGTTTTCCATTAAGGTGTACTATAGAAGCAATACATGCTTAAAAATTTGACAAGTATGTAACATTTTAAAATTACTTGTTAGGCCAAAGTTCAGGACAAAATATCTTTTTCACTGTCAAATAGAAACACGTATCTGAA
Organism: Anneissia japonica; assembly: GCF_011630105.1. Taxonomy (NCBI): domain Eukaryota; kingdom Metazoa; phylum Echinodermata; class Crinoidea; order Comatulida; family Comatulidae; genus Anneissia; species Anneissia japonica. The sequence goes on along the minus strand of NW_022730884.1, from coordinate 604,322 downwards.
TAATTTGAGACCAAAACGAAGTCTCTACGAACACTAGGCAAGGAAATTTAAATTTAAAATCCTGAAAAATAAGGTCAGAAATAAAATGTTACATTTCCGGTCACTCTTGGACAAATTGTTACATTAATGCAAATAGAAATAATGTATGGTCTGAGCAATTAAAAAAAAAAGAAGCAACTCTGTACGACCAGTGGTTGCAAAGATATCCTGTATCTCCAACTAATTTGCATATTTAAGCTAATTTGCATATTAACTAAGGTGCAATTTCTAGATTTTACCAACCCTACACCTACCTGTATTTTTGTTTCAATTTGTTCCATTTGAAATGCCTAGTTAAGTAATTAACTTCAGAAATTAAATATTTGCTAAAAAAAATAGCTAAAATAATTAAAATGGCGGCCATTTTGGATTTGAATTTTGCAAATTTGAGGTAAAATATTATTTTATATTTATTGTTACTTATATGAAAGAATATTAGTATATTGTCATAAAAACTATTGGTATTAAAATGTTAAAAAATGGCGGCCATTTTGAAATTGTTGGCTACCCCTCTATAATATAGCAAAAAAAAATGCAACCAACCAAAGTTTGCTGGATTATTACACACTATTATGATTCCACACAAATTTCCCCTTCCCTTAAGAAAATCAATATATATTACAGCAACTTGATTTGAATATTATTCGCTATGATATCAGTGTGTGTTGTTTTTATTGGGTCTAGCTATAACTTTAGTAAATCTTTCATTTATATTTTACTGTATATATTGATGGATAATATTGATGGTTAATATCTTATCAATTAGAGTGTAATGATATATTACAATGTTCGCTTATAATAATATCTACAAAAACATAAAAAACATTTTGATTTCATTTTTATGCGGATATTAAAAATTATTACTTTAAAAGGCATTGATCGTATGCAGCGTATACCCTACGCGGCACTATTTATACGATCTTTATTACCTTACTATGTTGCAACGCCCATAATGAGAGAGAGAGAGAGAGAGGGGGGGGGGGGGGGGGGTAAAATCGTATATAATTGGATTGTATTTATTCAGGTGTAAACACCAAGGATAGCCCACGACAGGCCCGTAGCCAGACTTCCAAGGGGGTGGGTCTTTTTTTAGCCAAAGGTGACCTTTTTATACGGGTGTCTCCGCGACCAAATGTGTACCGTAGGCACATGTAGTACGGGGGCATCCTCACCCAGAAAATGTTTTAATCTAGAGGCTATAAATGATGGTTTTAGCATATAAAAGTTAAGGCTGACACCCTTGCATATGCTGAATATAATTATCATGATTCAAAGGTGTATACACAGGACGAGGTGATATTTTGACCATGATTCGCTCTAGAATCAAGATAGGCAAGAACATTCGACTGAACTAAAAGTTAATATCAGTGTCACTGCATGAGTCAACAAGGGTACGAGATGAATAAAAGGCATAATTAGGTGATGTCTTTGGCATTAAATCTACTTATTGAGTATGCTTGTCAGCTCGTTTGGCCTGAGATAGATCCACAGGCCACAGGCTATAGGTCTAGCAGCTCTATGAGAAAAATATTTGGCCTGGAAAAGAGTGACCCCAGCCGAGGGGGGGGTCGTCCGACCCCTCCGACCCCCCTCTGGCTACGGGCCTGCACGAATGTCTAGAAGAAGAATTATTTCCAGTGAGATCCTTCTGGTGGTGATTGGGCAGTACACTGGGAGACAATTCCCTACTATTTTCCGAAAAGTGTAGTGCGTTCATTAACGTGCACATGCGCCATAAATGCACACGGGACCAACGGCTTAAACGTCTCATCCGAAAAACGGTTCGCTATTGTAACTTGCATCTTAGCCCTCCAGCTGAAACACAAGAAGAAGCAGCGATGGGATTTGAACCCGGGATCTAGAAATCTCCACGGTTCAGCGCACATACATTGGCTACTTCCAGATTAGCCGACACAGCTAAGTTGCTCTCTACCATAATAATGGCCTATAATGGCCTATAATATCATTTAAAAAAATTGCCAAAAACGATTTTAAAGTCGATTCAATTATTTATTTATTTATTTATTTATTTAAAACCATATTTTGAGTGGGCGACCCTTACAGAATAAATCTGATGTTGAGGGGCCCGCTTAATAATTACTAATGGCATATCAAAAATCCCCTCTAAAAAAAATCATCTTTCTAGTTCCTTTTTTAAAGAATCAATGATCATTATTTTCGAATCTTTCATTCACCATACTTCACTCTTCAAGCGAGCCTGTGGATTAGATTGGATTGGATTTATTCGGTGTAAACACCAAGGGTAGCCCACGAAAGTCTAGAAGAAGACTTATTTCCAGTGGGGTCCTTCTGGTGGTGATTGGACAGTACATCGGGAGACAATCCCCTACTCTTTTCCGAAGAGTGTACTGCGTTCTTTAACGTGCACATGGGCCATAAATTCACACGGGACCAACGGCTTAAACGTCTCATCCGAAAGACGGTGCCTATTGTAACTTATATTTCAGCCCTCTAGCTGAAACAGAAAGAGAAGAATCAATGGAAATTGAACCGGGGACCTAGAAATCTCCACGGTTCAGGGCACACACAGTGGCTACCACCAGATTAGCAGACTAAGCTAAGCTGCTCTTCGGCCCATAAACCAATTATATATCACATGTTCTCTATGAGATCGCGTCGACCGACTAAGTATTGGTTAGGTATAAATGCCAATATCACTTGAGCATCAGTGAATACTGTCCTGGTGATCTTGTGCACTGAATTGCTGGGGAACGGTGTGATGGTGTTTGGTTTCATCTGTGTTGTTTTGTTTTTTTTTTTATCATTTTCAGAGTTGTACATATTGAAGTATTTTATTGCACAGTTTAATATTAAATATATCCTATGTGTTCTGATATATATTTGTATGTAGGTTGAGAATTGCATAAAATAAAATAAATGTATGTAGTATCTGGCCCACCCAAAATTTTGATCCGGGCCACGCAACATTGCTCAATTTACAGAAAAAGTTTTTCTGTTATTAGAAACACGACCGTCTACTATAGCCTGACTTTTTCAGACCGTAGCTAACTGTATCTACTGTAGTTGCGTAGAGTATAGGCTTGGTAAACTAATGCGGATAACGATTATGTGGTGATGTCTAACCATGGCGGCCCCAGCGCATATCCTAGGAGCAGGTTTGGTGGGGGGGGGGGCATATCATTTTGTTGAAAACACCGCTTTGAAAACATATTTTTACAGTTTGAAAGTCATTTCCTGGAATCTAAGAGGTGCCTATTTTAAAAATTTGCTCACCTCAGCCCCATATAAACTCACTGAGAATTTTGGACTCTTTGTCGGGGAATTTTGGACGTTGTATTGTTTTTAAATACTAAGTAGACCTACATGTGTGGATTTTTGTGCTCCAGGGTGTACCGGTAGTAGGCCTACACCAAATTAGATACATCGTCTTTTCTAACTGCTCTTCCGTTCGTCTGGACTCTGAATTTCTGGTGCAGGCATTGTTTTTAGCATAAGAAATACACACACCCGCATCCCCCACACCCACACACACCCACCCAAATCCACACACCCGTCAAAGAAAGCTAAATACGCTTACATGGGGAAAGATTTTAAGTATGAAGACGTCAATTAAGAACATCATTATGAAAATTGTAGAAAATTGGTGAATTTTCCAAAATTGCAGATTGTTAAGGACCATAAGGAAAAAGAGGAGATCCTAAGTTTAAATGAAAAAAAAAAACCAAAAAAAAAAAAAAAACGTTAAGTCCATTTAGAGGGCATTCAATTCGAAATCAGATTAAATAGACAGAATTAACAAGGCCATTCCTAAAAAAACAAGAATTTAAATAGGAAGAAAATAACTAAGATGGCACAGGAGGCTATACGAAAGAACAGTGGAAACAGTTATAAGCAGAAATATATAAATAAGAAGAAGTAAAAACTCAGACATCAATTAAGTTTAGCTACGGTGTAGTTACTTCAGATAAGAAAGGAATTCTAAGCAGTTTGATTTGTTTTAGAAGAAACTCTGTGAAATGAGGGACAACAAACTGGGGATGAAATTAAGCTTGGCGTACAAATGCACGTGAAGTCTCTTCAATGTTAAAAAAAAAGTAGAAAAAGCAATAAATAGATTAAAAAGGGGAAGCTACAGTATATATATATATATATATATATAATGAGTACTCATATAAGAACAACTTTTACTTTAGAAACACTAAAATGCATTCTAACAAATATCTCGACTACTCCTGTAGTCTCTAATTACGCTTGACGTAAAATGAACATTCTGACTGAGACAGAATTGAGTAATAATTACAAATTGTAACATTACGTATCTTGTTTATTTCGAAACACAGTAAGATGCATCTTAATATTCATATGTAAAGTAGGCATTACTAATATATGTAAATATAGACATTGAAACAATCACAGTTGTAGTACTATAGGAACATAATATCTTATTAGGCACGAATATTTCGTCCTCTCCTCGGGGACTTCCCCAACTCGAGTAAGACAACAATAAAAAAAATAATTTACACAAAGGTGACATGCATGGTTGTTATGCCACTGGTTCCTGGGAAATTACTGACCAATATTATTGTACTATTATGTATGTGGTTCTTGAACTTGTGGGTGTCACTCTTGATAACAATAATAGGGGTTCGAAACCCTCGCTGTGCAAGTTGCTTGTGTCCTTGGGCAAGGCACTTTATCTACGTTTGCCTCTCTCTACCCAGGAGTATAAATGGGTACCTGGTAGGATGTTGTGGCATTGAATGTTGATAGTTTCGTGCGCTAAAGAAGTAGCGAACGACTAGGGATACTCCCAGGGAGCAGAGGAAGTTGCACTTTGTGCTGGTTTTCCATTGTACGTTATCCAGTGACCAGGGTTAATAACGCTCGCGCCTTTGATCATTCTTGGAATTGGCGCCTTATAAATGTTTGAGTATAATAATAATAATAATAATAATAATTACATTTTCACTTCTGAAAAGCGTCAATAAGCCACAATCCTGCGTTTCGAAAGCGATTAACTTTGGTATTGTGTCCTGTCACCCAATTATTGTGAACAACCACCGCTTTTTGGCGATCTGCAGCAGACAACGTGCCATTGAAATAAATTTGTCCATTTGGAAATTCATGTGAGGTTAGAATTTTTCGTTTTAATGTAGCTTCCTTTAGTAGTTTATTCATAATCGTCTGATCATTATTTTTACTATCTAATTTTTCTTTAAGTGTCATTTGTGACCATTTGTTGACAAATTTGATTACGGATGTTGAAGAGCGAAAGTAAACCATGCCGGCACAGTATCTGATAGGTACATAACTTGGTCTAAAATAAACATCTCTTTGCAGAATGACGTCATAATCTCCGACGAGATATGGGAAAGGATCCTTCAACCAAAATGTGTCCACGTCACAGAAAAATACATTTTTGCCCTTACGGAGTTCATCGTAAATATACTTTGGACGTCTGTACACAAGCTTTCTATATTCAGGAGTATCATAGACCAATTTTGACTTGTTCGTTGATTGAAGTAAACTGCCTTTGCGAATACACGTTGTGGAATCTTTATATGATTTCAGTTTTTCATATGCTTCTTCGTCTTCAGTAACTAGTATGATGTTAGGGCGTATTCCAAGTTTCTTGATGGATTCAAGCCAATTCGTTGCCATATCTGAAAATCCAGAATTAGTTGAAGTTAAAACCACTGTTTCCTTCATCAAGTTCTGAGCTTTATTTTGCTGTGCTGCCAGCGTAATTCTTGGCAGGTTATTTAAGGTTGTTCCTCCAGTAAGTTGAAATTTAGTACTATTGTTTCCTGAAATAAAATGGAGTGTGACATAGTTTGGAAAAAAAATGGCTTATAGTAAATATTTAAATACACAGTACGGTATTATACTAATCCAACTGACTGCATTGCCAATCCACATTGTAGTCAGAAATTAAGATTATTTGTTGTGGTCGATTTATAGAATATAACATAAAAGCTTAACTAGATATTATTCGTAAATGTTAAACGTTGTACGGTATTAGAATATATAATTTACTATGTAGCTTAAGGTGGAGGTATAGGAAAATCATGGGATGTTAAGCAAGGCACTCACTGCATCGTACGGCGGTCGCACGACCGTCGGCCGACGAATCCAACTCCACTCCCGTCGTGAGAAAATATTAAACATGTTTAATATTCTATACGACGCGACTGCCCCGACGCAAACCATCGCGCCTAGCCTGCGTTTAACTCACACAGACCCGTCGCGACAACAAATCGCGTCGGGCTGCGTCGTACGACGCCGTCTGAGCTGGCCTTTAGACGACGAAACGCCGTCTGCTGATTTTCGGTGGCATTCTGAATGGATCCGTTACTAGAGCCTTGTGCATTGGGTTCTTCATACGCGTCTGCCGAAAACCGTGGGGCGTAGTGAGTACCCGGCATTAAGGATTTTGTCCAGGAAAAGTAAATTTTTGACTAATTTACCATTCATAGTAGGTAGATAATTTAGCATCAATAATATTAAAAGAAATAATTGTTATTATAACCACTTACGATCTAGATGTATTCCCCAAAATATAAAAGAACATATTACTAAAAAGATAGACATTGTAAGCATGGAACCAACGCGCCATTGAAATCTGTAACGAATAAAAAGTATGCGTGACTACAAAAGTATTTCGGCTAACTGAACTGAATTGTTTTATTCAAAAAAAAAAAATACATTACTCTATATGGTTATTTGTTATTGTTAGAAAAAAATATATTTCAATCTGGAGTATTTGCTGCTCACTTTACAATTTTGTTCAAATAACAATAAACATAATTAAAGGCATTTTAAGTTTACAATTTATTATCTTCTTTTGAAAGAAAAAACGGTCTCCCATAGAACTTTTGCTTACAATCTAAGAAAAAAACTTTACATTAAGGCCAACTCAGACAGCGTCGGCCGACGCAGCCCGACCCGATTTATCGTCGGGGACAGTCTTAAGCCGTCGTGAGAAATATTAAACACGTTTAATATTCTACTACGCGACTGCCCCCGACGCA
>NW_022730884.1:591983-597249 GCF_011630105.1 Anneissia japonica | reverse complement strand
TCAACTCACACAGACCCGACGCGACAACAAATCGCGTCGGGCCGCGTCGTACGACGCTGTCTGAGTTGGCCTTTACACAGCAAGACCAAAATAAGTGCTATAACGATAAATAATGATAATACATGTTTTTATGATGCCCAATACAAAATTAAAAAAGATAAAATGTAATAATAATAAGATAATTATTGGTAATACTAATATTGTCGATAGTATTTTGTTTTAGTAATAAAAGTATTGATGGTACCATAATCGATCATGTATATGTAAACAAAATAGATATATGTTTGATTTGATAGCTCCACCCCACCCCACCCCCACTCCCACTAGGTTTAACAGGTAGTGGCCATGATTGTATATTTATTAATTTTAATTTGGCATTTGTAAATCACGCTCTTTATGCATGTTATTTTTTACATAATTCCAAGATAGATGTGGAAAATGTTATAAAAAAATCAACTGGGAGCCATGTTTTCTTTTAAATGATGTAGATACGGTTTGGAAGAAGTTCGAAACTGAGTTTCTCCAAGCCATCTTTGTTTTTAAGACATGCCGTCTGTTATTTCATCTCATAATCTCATTTATACATAGGAGACCTAACAAAATAGTGATTTGTTTTAATTTTTAGGAACCATGTCTCTTCCTGTTTGTGTTCGTTTTTCTTCACTGTGCATGTTTTGAGGCATAATATATAAAATGAATGTTATTATTATTAGCGGTATTGTTACTTAATAATAATAATAACAATAATAATATTTGTATTAGTTATTCTATTATTGAATAGAGCTTACCTAAATGGCACCATTATATCTCTTTGTTGATTCTGTAAAAATAAATAGATATGTTTTCACAAGACAAGACAGAAAAAATATGGCTCTTTTTAAAGTAAAATGTATTTCAAATCAAATAAAGTTAATTTTTCCTTTTGAACATAAGAATATAACCGAATATTCACAAATTATGAAAATTGACAAAATTAAACAATTAGGGAGAATTCAACAAGAGGATGGAGGATCATTAAGCCGTAATTGGCTTTGTGATTGATTCCCCAAAAGCTAAAAGAAAAAATTATAATAATAGTAATAATGACAAAGGGTATAACAATATACCAGTAATAATACTAATAAGCAATAACAGACAGCAACAATAATAAAATGAAACATTATATTATAGTGACATTATATTATAATGACATTATATTATAGTGACATTAACAACCGGGCTTGTCATGCCAAAACCAGTATCAGTGACCAAAACAAGAAAATTGACTTTAAAAAAAAATCCTATTCTCCACATTGTAAGCTTTAAAATGATAAATTATTTACTGGAATCGACTTAAAAATTGCCAAAGGAAAGTATTACTGCTTCTCTGAATTAAAGTATATAGTAGGCCTACTGCCACATTCTTATGCTATTTAGTTTAACAATTAGCGACGTTTTTTTATTTATCTTTTTGGGTGGGGAGGAAGGGGTGGGAGATGGCAAGCCTCAGCAAAAAGTAAAGAATTTCAGTATTATCATAACTTTTATTAATAAAAATAATAATAATAATAAAACAACTTTATATTAATAGTTGTTAATAATAGTTATATTAGTAGTTATAATGAAAGTAATAATATAATTTAAATTAGCAATACTAAAAATAACAGCAATAAAAACAGTTATCGAGGATAACACATAATTATTAAATATAGACTGGTTTTGGTCATTGATTTATACATAAATATACTGCAAAGCATATGTCTATATGTTATATTTTTTATTATTTTATTTTATTTTTATTTTATATTTTGTTATATTTCAAATAAAACATGTGAAACACATATATTAGCAGTTTATCTTGATTGATAGGTTGTATAAACTTAACTGGACAAGACATAATAGGTTTGGAACATACAATATCAATTAATGGAAAACTATAATAGACATATTCGTCAGTGTATATGAAAAGTATGATTTGTTTCTCATAAATTCTCATTGTCGATTTTATTGTCAAAATATTGACTGATAATATTGAATCACATATATCGGACTTTAAATGTGGCGGACAATCTTATTTGTTAACATAGATCTCGTGTCGCAAGGACAATATATAACTTAATTTTATACACAGGCTTAGTATGCAACTTTATAACAGTAGAATGCTGTTTGGTTCTTTATTGGAATTTTAAATAGAGAGACGTACGTCCCTATTTGAAAGTGTAATACATACTGCAAGTATTAAAATACATTTCATCGTGTTGGGATTCAATATTACGTCATTAATGTCGTCGTCATCAGATCCGTATTCGTCATGGCATCTCAATATCATACTTGGTATATTATCTCCTGGGTTTCATCGGCTTTACTTTTGTGTATTACTGTATACCGTACTTATGGTTAGAGGATCAGAAATGCATTGGCAACAAAGAATGGGTAGCCGGTAGTGCAAACAGAGACACAAAAGAGGCCCGACTCTGTTAAAGGATGCTATTATTCTTTCGTCTTTTTATTCAAAGGGTTCATCTACTAGAACCAATTGACAAAACAACTGCACGTTTAAACTAAACATATTTTAGCTGGGCCTAGCGATTATATATTTGAGCTGAACTTCAATCGAATTAATATAATTCATCATTACCACTCTGTAAAAAGCGGACTTTGTTGTGTTCTGTCGAAGCGATTTAATAAGTAAACAGGCCTATTAGTTAAAACAAAAAGTTTTGTTGACATGTCACAAACTGAATTCTATTCGATCCAATCACAAAAAAAGCCTATCAAAACTGCATGACATAATCACCTAAAGAGTATAATATAAACCTACCTTAACGGTACATATATCGGAAGGCTTGAAAAGTATCTCAGTCCCAGTCTCAGTGAACGTTTCAGACCAGACATGCCCTCATTACAAACGATCACCATTGATCATTTCCATTAAAGCTGCCATCAAAGCCGCTGAGAGCAGGCAGCTAGTATCTAATCGATATTAAGTTTACCGAGGGCGGGCTTTATAACAGTGACGCAGTCCCAGCATAGAATATTATTATATTTCACTTGTTGAGTCCGCGCAAGGCGCTGACCCGTGAGCCTCACTGTTGTTTTTGTTCTTGTTACGAACTTTAAAAGCGTCCAGCGTCGCCAGTTTTGAACGGACGTGCAGGAAATTGTGTACACATAAACTAGAAGTGATTTCCAACAAACTTTCATAGCCCTTTTTTAAGTTGGAACCCAAGGGTCCCCTACACCTACAAAACTAAACAGGGGTTTCAGCAAGGACTGTACATGACTGCCATTACCACTGCACTAATAGGCCTAAGGCACGTCGAATGGATGGCGATGTGTTTTAAATCAGAATCCCCTAATCAGATTTGGTGACGGCATCATGAATGGCAATGTCACCGAAACTGATACTTAACAGATCTATTAGGTAGAATCGGTATGCTGGTGGTAACCACTTCGTGTAAGCTAATCATGGATCTATTCAGATCCTCCGTATCGGTGCTTGCTTCAATTCTATCTCTGCTATTTTGTGTGACGGCGTGTTAACTTCCGTTTCAACTGAAGAGCTGAAACGCAAGTATAGTACGCCGCATTTCAAAAAAGAAAGTTGACGATATACACCCCTAATATTTATGTTCACTTTAAAAAAAATAAACCTATTAACACATTAAAGAATTTTAGTAGTAAAACGTCTTTGTATCATTGACTTTTTACTGGAAGTTCCTAAAAATGATTTAAATATCTATATTTTAATTTTTGAGAGAATTTCTTTTTCTGGTGGCAGTATATAATTATAAAGTCGTTGGTTCCATGAACGTGTACACAATTCAGAAAAGAATAGTGTTTCTTGCTAATGAAAATAAACCAAGTACAATTACATAATACTACACAATGTGATATAAAATCCCGGACTGAAAGGACTACAATGACATGGAAACACTCACACTGACGGTTCGCTAATCCGAAATATCTAAATCAAAGAGCCATAATGTTTTCCAGATTGATAAATTTGTATCCAAACACTCTGTTAATGATTTTTTATAAAATATATTTTTGATATAGGCCTTCTCTGTGATGTGAACGCTTCTGTGGGCCTAATAACTGATTTTAAATTCATAAATCAATTATTTGTTTGTGCATCGGTTATATTTTTTTGTTGGATTGATAATTATATGACCAAAAAAAATAATCAATTTTTATTTACGTCATTCTTTCGACATTTTGTTCCATTTCCATGAGTTTGTCTCCATTTTCTCACCTCTCGATGTTCTCATTTGTTTAAAACAATTGTTGCTTATTACATAAGACTTGGTCTTTTAACAGTAAAAGCCTGTCTCTTATACACATCTAGATGTGTATAAGAGACAGATATTACGTCATTAATGTCGTCGTCATCAGATCCGTATTCGTCATGGCATCTCAATATCATACTTGGTATATTATCTCCTGGGTTTCATCGGCTTTACTTTTGTGTATTACTGTATACCGAAAGCTCATCTCCCGCCATCTAGAAATCGAAATTTTTCCGGGGGAGCCCGGACCCCCTTTATCTTTGGAGTTCATTGATTAATCGAATCATTTTCAAGGGGGGACCTTGAATTTTGAAAAATTTAAAAGTCATTAAAAGATACCACAGAAGTCGGGAAAGCTCATTTCCCGCCTTCTTAGGAATCAAAATTTTCCTGGGGAAGAACCCCCGGACCCTCCTTTCACTTTGGGATTCATCTCATGGAAAAAATCGTATGCAACTACTCATTTTTTTTTAAATGTATGTATCACACATAACAGGCCTATTTACTGTAATGAGAAAGTTTACATTACCGTTTTCATGAGGGGGAAAACCTTGAATTTTGAAGAACAAAGTCATTAGACACCTAGCTCAAAAGTCGAGAAAGGTCATTTCCCGCCATCTAGAAATCAAAATTTTCCCGGGGGAGAAATGTTGACCCCACCACCTAGATTTGATTCCAGATTTGCATGATTCATATTCCCATTCATCTTATAAGCAGTGGTGTAACAGGCGGGGGGGGGGCAGGGGGCAGACTGTCCCCCCTGACGGTTTTACCGGGCTGACCAAGACGTCGTACCGGGCTGGGTAAGAAGAGAAAAGAAAAAGGGGAGAGGGAGGGAAAGAAAAAGAAGGTGAAAGAAAAAGAAAGGAAAAGAAAAAGAGAAGAGAAAAATAAAGGCAAGAATAAAAAGGAAGATATAATGAACAGATATCACAATACCCCGGCCTGCAACCCCTTCTCCACTTCAAAAAGTGTCCATATCGCATTTGATCTAAGCC
>NW_022730884.1:591147-591967 GCF_011630105.1 Anneissia japonica | reverse complement strand
CAGTGGCGTAACCACCGGGGGACAAGGGGAAAATATCCATCTGTGGAAAATCTTTCCCCATTGAATGCCCTTTTCACCTGGGAAAGTGCCTGAAAATCTCAAATTTTAAATCGCATATTTTGTTGAGGCCAATTTCCTCTAAAAATTGCACATTTTAGGGAGTTTTGATCAATTCCGACGAAATTAGAATTTTAAAAACAAAAACAAAAATTTTTCGCGCGCTTCGCGCGCATTTTTTAATGTTAAAGCTTGTGCTTGCTCTCCTTTGCCTTCTAAGTTATAACATATAGTCCCAAACTCAAGAAAGAAAATTTAAGATAGATCGTTTTACCTAAAAGAAGGGCCTCAATGTGTAATGATGTTGAAAGAATATGTTTGTAATAAATAAAGCCATAAGGAAAATGCTTATATTTAGTTTAAAAAAACGAGTGTGGCCATATATAACATAAGAGCATTTCTTGTTGAGGTAGGCCAATTTCCTCTAAAAATTGCACATTTTAGGGAGTTTTGATTAATTCCGACGAAATTAGAATTTAAAAAACAAAATTTTTTCGCGCATTTTTTAATGTTAAAGCGTGTGCTTGCTCTCCTTTGCCTTCTAAGTTATAACACATACTTGAGACTTGAGAAAGAAAATTTAAGATAGATCGTTTTACCTAAAAAAAGGGCCTCAATGTGTAATGATGGTGAAAGAATAGGCCTGTGATTGTAATAAATAAAACCACGATGAAAATGCTTATATTTAGTTTCAAACACACATGTGTGGCCTATATTAATAATAAAATGAGCCCTATGTCGTATTGTTTTCTATATGGGGGTG
>NW_022730884.1:546948-591137 GCF_011630105.1 Anneissia japonica | reverse complement strand
GGGGGGGGGGGGGGGGGGGGGGTATCACCACCCAAGACCCCTGTTACACGCCTGCTTATAAGTTCCGCCGGCCCTGGCACTCACAAGGAGATAGAATCTCATTCATTCATTCATTCATTCATTTATTTGGTCAATATCAACATATACAAAGAAAAAACAAATAAAACCACTTAAAACTATTTAAAACAGTAATTCAAAAGATTTTTTTTTTAATATGTAAAATTTCTTTTAGAAATATTATAAAAATCGTAGAAAAAAGGATAAGAGGGTTAAAAAAGATAAAAGGGTTAAAAATTTTAAAATACACAGAAACGAAATAAAGATTTAAGAACGGTAAAAGATAAGTTAACAACAATTAATAAAAACATCAGTATTGAGATTTATCGAAACCAATAAAAAGTATTAAAAAGGTAAAAAAAAAAGCAGTTTAAAAAGTTGTTACAGAGTACTGTGGTACTGTTAATGAAATTGTACGAAAAACACGGTATCATTAAATTAAATTTTTTAAAAAAATTAAAAAGGAGCAGATGAAAAAACAAGAAGTTGATATCGACCAGGATAGCCCAAGAAAACCAATTACATAGGTTTATTTCCGTTGGGGTCCTTGACAAGGTTTTATGACATGATTTCTTTCGTTATGACCCTCTCTTATTCGATAAGTAGTCTTTTACCATTTTTCTAAATAATGAAAGGCTGGCGGAGCTCTTTATTTTGCTTGAAAGTTTGTTCCATTCATGGATGACAGTAGCATAAAATGTGCCATCGATAGCTTTAGATGCTTTCGTTGGGATAAAGCTGCACAATTCTTCTAACTAAAACTAAAAACGAACGTTGAAATTTACAAACGGAAAAGGTACAGTGAAATGACGTCAGTCGTGAATTGTACTATTTTTATGGAATAAATATAATTCCCTCCAAATGACCGTAGTCACAAAGAGAATCGAAATAGGTGCTGTGTAAACATTATTATGTTTGATTTGGATGCATATTAACCAGCTCTTTTTAAATACACATGTCATTATGAATGATTACACACCACGAACTCTGACATTTTTGGTAAATTCTTGGCATACTAATTACGGAGTTATGAAAAATTATCTATATGATCGTGCTTGGTGATTACACAAGTATCATAATAACACGTAGGCCCATTGGTCACCTGACTTGGAAACTTTGTACAGTAAATAATTAAGAGTCATAGGCCTACAGGTCATGATGATAAGTATTGATCTATGGTCGCTAAAATTGGAAATAACCATGATCATAAAGGATTCCAATAGCTTGGCAATTGGGTAGGTTTGCACCGGATAATTTGGTATGTATGTTTCTACAGCAAGATCTTCTATTTTGTCTCTCTTACTCGCAAATTACAGTGCTGTGTAATGCTTGAGAACGTTTCTGTAAATCATAAGGCTAGTTATATAGTAGGACGGACATACCATATTCACCATTCGATCCATGAAAGTATAGTTAATAGTATATACGGTAGTTAATATATTGGACGTTGTGAAATATGAAAATGGAATTCCATCTATTATAAGCCGCACTATAAGTTAAATAATTCACACACACCTACACACCCCAAAATATGCAATGTAAATGGATATACATTTCTATATGAGAGATGGTTTCTGGTAGTTAGATCGTTAGATCTGCGCCTGAGGTAAACGTATAGGTCACTGTGGTTTACCTGTAAGACACTCGCCTTGATAGTAAGCGGTTGGAGTTCAATCCTAACAGAGATATTTTCTTCATACAACTAAAAAAAAAACAGTTCGTTGAAGGTCTATGCTTGATACGATTAAAACATATTGTTGCTATTCGAGCACCGTTGAAACAGAACCGAAATGCATACGTTGACTTTGGGTCTACCATGAGACAAACCTTGATCATCGATAGAGTTTGGTTTATACCTTATTATTCAATATAAACAGATAGTTAATATTAAAGACAGTACTCGTATAGGAACATATGTTGTTATAATCGTATCAAGCATAGCCCTTTAACGAACGATTATTTTTTCCAGTTGTATGAATAAAATATCGTTTACTATCAAGGCGAGTGTCTTAAGCCGGCACTCACTGTATAACAGGTTGACGAGTTTATTAATAACGAGCAAACAATGATAAGATACAGGAAAAAGGTTGTG
The DNA here is from genome assembly GCF_011630105.1 of Anneissia japonica. Lineage (NCBI taxonomy): Eukaryota > Metazoa > Echinodermata > Crinoidea > Comatulida > Comatulidae > Anneissia > Anneissia japonica. Next base: position 588,988 of record NW_022730884.1, on the reverse strand, counting down.
TTAGCAAATTTTTCAGCGGTGTTACTGAGCCAGCTGAATGCTAGACTTTAGGTATTCGGTCGTACACAAGCACATACAGTATACATCGGTATGTGCCTATATATGTGCATTATGTAGTAAAACATGGTTTATACGATACTATGTCCTAGTTATGCTTATTTTTGTCTCATGAAAATTAAATGAAAGTGATATACACAACCGGATGACGTCACGTTTCAATTTTTACACAGTTTCGATGCTTTCACATTTTGAAATCTAGATTAACTTGACTTCCTTCAACCTTAATAGTAGCTTAGAAAGTAATGGAGTATTGTTTATGCTGCCCTGCGAGATACAGGCCTACAACTCCACCATACGAGAGCACTGCTGAAGAACGACAGGCCTTAATTTCGTAAGTGAAATTTTGTGAATGCTCTAAATAAAGTATATCTCTTTTCTACAAAGACTTGTATCTCTATCAACGATTGTCATAATCATCACCACTCTCATCACCATTATGAACATCGTCGTCATTGTCATTACTACCATCTTTCATTATTATCATCATCATTCTCACCACTGTATCTTTTGTTTTTCGCTATGCTGGTTTTTATTCTCTTTTGCTAATTATACTATATTTGTATTATTATGTTTATTAATTTATTTACCACGTGGCTAATATTAAGAACCGGCCTTATGAAACATAAGGCTGTGCCACCTAGCTATAAAGCTAGACAATAAAATGATAAAAAGACAGTGTAGTCTAGCGCACGGGCAACTCATTTAGCACTGTGGAGATATATTCTCACAATACAGGCAGCTAGGTATTAGCCTAGTAGGCCTATTCTTTTAATAGGTGGCAGTTTATATGCGTAAATAAACAAGTAATTATTTGGACAGTACAACTATAACTCCATGATTCTGCATTTTGACATCATGTATAATCTTATTGAATTGCTTTAGGCCTGTACGGTCTCCGTATTACGTAGATGACATCTTAACAAATCAGCCTATGTATGATAATGAGAATTTATGGAGTGAGCCAGGTGACATCACACATATGGAAGCAGATGATGACCGGAGACTTTACAACATAATTCAGAAGAGAGACAACGAAACTCCTGGATCTCAGGTGGGTTTTGTCTTACAAATGCACATCTATCATCATCATCTTTCTATTTTGGCCGACGCTGAGACACGGGCTTGAAAATTTAGTTTTAAATATACCGGTATGTGCTATCGATAAAATATTTTGATGGCCGATATCAACGGCATCAATACAAAGAAATAAATGGTAAAGAGTTCAGAATTATATATTTATAATGCTTGGCAAAGAACGTTTAAACGTTATAACTTCATTTTAAGCATGAATTTGGTCACCATTGGCTATACATGTGCTCTCTTCATGTTATATCAATGGCTGATGAGACCAGTCCAGGCTTTGGAAGTCGGTATGCATTTTCACCCTCCTCTTTGTGTGTGAGTTGCTGTCATTTTCAAATTGTTCGATGTTGCTAGTAATATTTAATGGAAGATTTGCTTAAGAGTGTATTTTTGTGCTGTTTCATGTGATCGTTTACCTATCCAGAGCTCACTAAAAAGAAGTTTTGTCATATGTATTTATTAAGAATTCGTCTATACAGTCGCCTTCCCAGTATAGGTGTCTGTGAAGTGTAAAGGTGGGAGAAAGCTTATGCAAAGAAATGTTCGTAAAAATAATCAACTTAAAGTGATCTTTATGAAATCTAAAAGTTATCTGTAAGCATGTAGAGGACACTTACATTTTAGTAGACGTTTTGATGTTGCACCGGTTCCAAACAGAGAAGGAGAGTCTTCCCAAGAATATCGGTGTTCACTTAGTCGTCTAGTTGGCCGTTGTTGAACTGGGTGCTGCCAAATATGTAAACAACGAATCCCAGTACCTGATCATTGACAATTTACGTAAACTAGTTGTTTAGTGCTGTGGATACCTGGAGAGTGTGATTTTTTTTTAAATTCTTATACTGAAATTTGAGCAGGCTATTGTGTTATATATTGACATGATACATTGTACTCCATATTATTGCTTAATAATACGGAGCCGTCTGTATCTTGGGTGGAATGGAATGGCAAGGAATATCCTTCGTTCAGTAATATATTTCTGCAATATGTTGAAAAGAATTAATGTATAAGTTATGTCAGTCAATATTGTTAATGAACATACAAAAACATGTAAGCATTGGTGAAATAATATTCACACACACACACACACACAAACTCATTTTAGCTTGAATTTATTGAATTTACTCAGCAAAGTTACATTAATTTTAAAACATAGAGCTTGAAATTAGTGAGATTGAAGAACATGTCCTCTTGGCACCCCTTTGGCCATTTCATGATTTGATGTGTGCCGAATATAATGATAAATAAATTAAAAACAAAACGTTTTCAGGACAAAATTCTGATAGAACATATCCTCCTACATAAGAAAAGTAAGGATTTGATAGACCAATTGTATATCGAAATCCATAATATTAACAGAATGGGGAGGGAGATATCTGCTTTTCTGCTAATTGAAGAACGACATGTGCTGTAATAGAATTATGCAATTAGAATGGCTAGTAGTTTGAAAGCTTTATGTTTACGACAAAGTTCATCGATGCGCTTTGCTAAAATAACAAATGTATGATGTTGAATCGGGATAGGGAGAAAAGGCGGATGATACTTATACTGTACTACAACAGGAATGTTGGTTCTTGTAAATTTGGCCTAGTTATGGGCCTGATTTCCGTATTAAATTTGCTTATTATAAATAAGCTTATAATTTCCTCTTTACGTTTTGTAGGAATGGATGGATTTTGATATTGAAATAAGCAAAATACGCTCTCTGAGACTAGCAATACGGCAACGTTGGAAAAAAACTTTAGATCAATTAGGTACAGTATGCAATTGTGTATATATATAATATAATAGTATCTCTGAGGTGATCCAATATGTGTAGTGATAGGGTATAAAATAGTTCCAGCAAAACTTTGTACTCTATTGCTTAGGATATCTTGGATCCACATAATAATATTTCTTAAGGAAATTGCGGTCATTCAATGTTGATACATGTATAATGAGCCTTTTTTATTCTTTTTTTGAAAGTGCTCTTTTGTTTGGAAGTTATGTATGGTTTGGTAATTTAAGGAAACACGATTATAACAGACTACAACGTATCATAAATCAGGCTGGAAAAATGTTTCAATAAAATAGACAACTAGATGATATCTGTGAGATTAAAATTATTGATAAAGTAAAGAGTATTTTAATAGATAGTTCCCACCCATTAAATGCATCTTTTACTTGGCTACCCTCGTGTAAAAGGTTAAAATCACAAGTCTGTAGACCAAATAGATATCTTAATTCATTCAACCACTTTCCATTAGAATGCTTAATCAAAATATTAAATAAGTTTTATGGCCTAATTATAATTTATTTTCTCCACTACTAGCTATTTATTATTTATACTGACTACTGCATTTTGTTTTGCGATGTGATGCACCAACTGATTTTCCGAACGGACACAAATAAAGAATCTTGAATCTTGAATCTTGAATAGGTCTAAAAAAGTAAGGTTCTGTACGTCAAAACAAACAAAATATATTGATAATGAGTTATAATAAAATAATACTAATACAATACAAAGAAAATATACGCCATGAACAAATTGCAACGATGAGTTGTGATTTCATGTGCAACAGTCGAGAATAATAAACGGTTAAAGTCTCTGTCGTATAGTCGGACAGTTGATAGAATAAATGAGATCTTAAATATATTTGTCTTAACCTTTGGATGAAGTAATCTTCAGCACGTTATTATTATTATTATTTTTATTATTATTATTATTATTATTATTATTATTATTATTATTATTATTATTATTATTATTATTATTGTTGTTGTTGTTGTTGTTGTTATTGTTATTGTTATTGTTATTGTTATTATTATTAATATTATTATTATTATTATTATTAAGGGTCTATTGGCCCTGTTCAAAGATACCGTATTGGAATTATTAGGTAGGTATTGTTAGGTGTTTTTTTTTTCAATATCATTGTGTTTTGTCTCCATTTTTGTAATTTCTACCATCGGCGCCGCGAGCAGCTCTGCTAGATATGGATACGTGCACCCTATAAGTTGACATTATTATTATTATCTTCTTGGTGCCCTGCCCACTATACTGATTACCCATTCATTGCATGCTGCCAACCAATTTTTTAATACAACATGGCTAATCAAGCGGTTCAACAATATATTGCTAATAAGACGTTTTTGTCAGTCTCTCTCCTTTATTGCATCAAGTAAACAGATACATTTAAATTAAATAAACCTTGTGAATTCATGCATCTACATACTGTTTTCCAATGATTTGTAATTAAAGATTAATATTTTCCTATCAATCTATTTTTATTGATTATTAGTATTTTTTCTGTAAGCAATTATTCGGTTTGCTTCTTTAGCATTTTACAAATCTTTATAATTGGGCTTTCACATGTTCTTCTAACAAGAATTGATGTAATAATTTTGCATGAAGACAAAATTACAATTTAAAAGCATTATTGTCCAAGCATATAAAAACAACGTCTTTCATTGTAGATTCAAAAGAATTTTTCAAAAGTTTATTTTTAACTTATTGCCATAATGTACCAACTTCAGTAGCAAAACATTCTCCAAACCTCAATTTTATCCTTACATAATGTACATACATGGGTCAAAATAATACCAATTTGAAAAAGTTATTTGTTTACATTAAGATATATCATTATTATTATGTTCATTTAACAGGTTTCAGTGACGATTCTCAAGCTTTGTTAGTCGTTACCTCATCGTCTGAAGTAAAAACTCTGGGTTCAGCACAGAGGGCACATCAGTTGCACGACGAGTTAGTCACACAGACTTCTATTTTCCTGGAGGACGTGACGCAACCGCAACGGTACACAATAATCTTGGTTAGTTTCTTATTTTCTTTATGCTACAATAATAATGATGATCATACAATTACTACTTCTATTGCTGATGACGCCACACGTTCCTGCTACTGAAGCCCAGTAACAGGAGCTACGAGATATGGGGTCCGGGTGAAAAATAGTTTGAGCACAAAAATAGCTTATGCCACTGCTGCTGTTGTATCTGCTTAAACTGCTACCACTCTGTTGTCGCTGTCCATCCTGTTGTTACTCTTGTTCTTCACTGTCGGTGCCGACGCCACTGCTGCTGATGATGAATATTATGATTATGATGATTATTATTATTATGATTATGATGATTACGATGATACGATGATGATGATGATGCCAATGAGGACGACAGTGATAGTCAGAATATAGGTTTAAATACTAATCGTAGTTAAGACATGATGATGAAAGATACTGATAATCATTATGCTGAATTGGAAAATGTTTTGTGATAACGACTATTACGGTGTAACATATAGCCTATACAAGACAAGTGTAATGAGAACAATTTTAAGGGTAATAATAATATTTACAAAGAATGCGATTACTCTAGTTGTAAATGTAATGTAATAAGTAGAGACATGAATTGAGTGACGATGGTAAATAACCAGCGGACACATCCCCCACCCCCACCCCGTCGGGGAGAAAAAGCTCAATTCGTCGGGGAGAAAAAAATTATATATATTTTCTACATATTAGTAGACTCTAAAATCGATTATGTAAGCCTTTGAAACCCGAAAATTGTTAACATTTTCGGGGGCTTCGCCCCTGGACCACTTTTAAAACCTTTTAATCGAAGCTCGACCACGCCCACATTGCTTTTGTCGGGGAAAACTGACCCCTTGTCGGGAAAATCCTGGCGCCACCCCTGAAAATAACGTATGTGTATCTTGAGTGTTTTATAAGGTAGGTTTATTGTTGTATCTACACCCTTTTAAGGATTCACTTCATTTTTCTCTATAACACTAAATATTTAACATTCTTTCTCCAGGACCGCTTACTGGACCTAGACGCTGCCGAAAATTTTGTACGGATGGCAAAGAAAATGTATCCAAAAAATATAGAGCGGGATGATATAACGTGACGTTGTCATATTGTCAACAGTTTTAATTTGTAGTTTATTCAGTCGTATTGACGACGAACATTCAATCTCAACAAGAGTGTTTATAAGTATAATCAGGCCTCGCACCGTTACAGGGGTGGCACTAGCGGGTTCGGAATGGGTCAGTCAGCTTCTCTTTTCCGACGAGGAGAAAATCGACAAAACGTTTTAGATCAAAAATTCTATATAATTTAAAATCCCCGAAATTGATAGAGCTTTCGATTCTTCACCTAGTCTGGGTTCCAGGCCCTAATTTTGGGTTACTCACTCTTTATTGCACTTAATGCGCGTCGTAACAAATTTAATTGGCGTCCCATACTCAATTTCTTCTTTTTTTTCGGATTAGGATTATTAAGACTCAAACCAAAGATAAAATTATAAACCAACTTTATTCGCTCGTTGGCGGCGCTATCTAGAATAAAGGAAAACTATAACAAGGGACTTGTCCATGGCAAATCTAAATTGTTCCCTTTTCAAATTGTATCTGAAGCATATACATAATGGTAACTGTCATAATGTCAATCAAAGGGCGGTTATAGTAATATGAAGCCGAACTTTAAAAAAAAATCTAATTTAACACAAGAAATGCTAAGAGTATTGAATTTAACTAGATGCATAGAATCATTATTGGTGGCTCACAAACTTCGTGGAACTAGTAGTTAAACTAGAGGCTATAAATGCTTATTAATTGGGATTTCTGGTAACTTGTACTGTATATAAATTGTTTTTTTTTTGTATTATGTATTATTCCTGATAATTAATATAAGTGAAATGTAGAATTTAAAAAAAATGCCTTATTTTTGGAGTGACATACTATTTGTACTTAAACTCAGTGTACACCATAAAGGTTATACTTACATTTCCATTTTGTATTTTTGTACTAAATAGTTTTTTTAAAATCAAAGCTATTGGAATAACTTGAACCATTTAAAGCATGTTGATGTTGCAGTTTATTTCAATCTAGGCCGCATTCTAATATGAATCCAACAGAATATTTACACAATGTCTAAATTCAATTTCTAGATTACAGGATAGCATATAACTTTACAAACACACCACATTAATATACATTATATATATATAAGTATATAGATATATATTTGCTTTTCATTTTTTTCTAATTTTTTTTTATAGATATCACAATATGTACCGTAGTTATTTAACAGCTTCAAAGCATTTGAATTAGCATTGAACATCGCTCAATCATTATAATGTGCTTCTAGAACCTTGTTTTCACATTAATTGCTCATTATATATGTTGTTTGGAGATATAAGGCTTAGGAATGAGCCATACAAAATAGGCCTATATAACAGTGTTCAGACAGCAATCGGGCATTTATTGACTATTCAGCTTTGTTCTCGTATTTCTTGTATAATATTAATAAATATTTCTCATCCGCTTACGTCTATTTTATTATATATAAACAACCCTAGAGTACTATATAATCTATACTTACGGTATGTAATCTCACATATGCATCAAAACAATTACATTTTCCTCTTGGAACGGCAAATACATTTTCTCTTATTTTCTCTTAGAACGGCAAATTCAAGTTATATTTTACTACATAAGTACGTTGTGTTACAGCATACATTTCTTAAATAGGATGCACCACCAAAGACAAAGACAATTTTCACAAGACGACAAATTCTAATGTTTTCTTTTATATAATATACAGTATACTATAATAAATATTATTCGATGGTTTAAATGCAATTATCTTCACATTTAACTTTTAAATTGATTTTTGGATCGATGTTCTATATTTGTCGGGGACGATCCTCTTCCCCTCGTTTTGACAGTTTAAGTTGATAAGCATCGCCCCTTCCAGATGAACGACAGTCGTTTGATGTGGGAACTCTGCATCCTCCAAATTTACTGATTGGTTTTGTCGATTCGGTCGTTTTTGTTCCTGCTTTACGAAGTGGAACTGCAAATAAATAAATAAATAAATAAATTAAATAATTAAATAAATGTTTAAAAAAAATATCATTAGCGATATTTACGAAGGGAGAGAGGGAGCGTGTTAATAGTGGAAAATCAAAACCAACATTTCCCACAGCAGAGTTAATGGTGATAATGTTTATAACAAACATATTAATTAACATTCACGTAGCGTCCAAGCAATATGTAATATTTAGCATGTCTCGTATTGGTTGGTGGGGACCTTATCGGGTGATTAGGAGACTCATTGTGATCCACCAGCAGATAGTTAGCTGTTTTCTGTCTCTGTGACTCCCAGATTGTTTTCACCTTTTGGTGTTAGTATCTGGCTGTTCTTCAGATTCAGGGCAGCTCTGTCTTTTCTTTTCAGCTGGTGGGTCATGGTGGTCTCTTCTTGATTCTGAGGTCCCCATTCACCATATGACCCATATGATTCTCTCACGGAATGTATTTTTTATTATCTTTTTATTCTTTCTTTTATATTCTGAATTGCACGCACTACTCTTTTTGCTTATAGGATCAATCAACACTAATTTCATTCATTTTTACCATGTTAAAATGACAAAGGAGTATCGTATTTTATCATCTTCGGTTACAGCAATAGAAAAACAATATATTACAATATTGAAAGAATTTCATCTGGTTAAAAATCATGAAATAGGCCTGTTATTTTTTTTTTCATTTTTTAAAGTTATATAATGCACAGCAATTCGTTTTACTTTAATTCATACAAATAGGTAAAAGTAATCATTAGTATTAATCGCACGCCGTCAATACTTACGGGTAACTTTGATGCCTGCCTTGAGTCCACATGGCCTGCCAGAAGCTTTGAAGTTTCTTGTTGCCGGGGAAATGGTTTTTCTTTGGTTTATAGTTTGCTGGTGAAACTTGCTTACTGGAGTTGGTGACACGGACTTCCGTTTCGAATCTCTGGGAACTTGAAGGGAAGATGGGTTAAGTTTGTTTTTTGGTATCACTGTCTGCTTGCTTGACGCCTTGGGTCCTTTTTTAGGATTACACTTTGAAGATCCACCGGTTGTCTGCTGAGAACTCTGGTAATTTCCATGTGGAGGTCCTGCTTCCAAGGATATTTGGTTTCCGTTGTGGGAACTTTTTTCACTATTAGAATCACTGGTTTCAAATGCTGAATCTTTCTGTCCTTCGCTACTGTTGCTACCAGCCCCAAATGAGGATTTTGTATTGGGATACGGGCTGATAACGTCAATGCTGTCCAAGACAGGCCGCTCTTGGTACTGGGTTTCACAGGAATTCTCCACTTCGGTGCTAATTTCTGCATCGTTCTGACTTCCTGCTTCGTCCGTTTGTGCTAAACTGTTATATCGCGCTTCATCATCTTGGATTGCGGTGTGGGATGAGTCTATCTCATCTTCAGACCCAATACTAGTGGCCGTTTCATCCGAGCTCCGATCAGCAGTGATTGGTTTATAACGGAACATTCTGTCGTCATCGTAACTCATCCAGACACCATGAAGATGTTGGTCATGTGTAAATGTCGTACTAGAATCGTCAGATAACGCTTGCTCATCTTCAGAAACGGGCCCAGGCTCTAGTCGGTTCCTTTTACAATTGTGATTCAACTGGCGAATCTTACATCCATAATTTGAACAAGGTAACATCGGGGAAGATGGTCGAATGCCAGAAGAAGTCGATCGCCCAGCAGCGTCTGATTCAGTACCACAGCTAACGAATAATGTATTCTCAAGGACGGCTTCCATATCAGGATTGTAATTCAGGTAACTGTAACTGTTATCCAGTGATATCGTTTTCATTAATTTTGTAGTTTCCTCAAGTGGAGTTGACGCAACAGCTGCCGCGGCGAAATCCCTTACAGAATCGGATGTTGGTAGGGTTATTGCACATGGGTTCTCGCTTTGGTTTTCTTGGTTGTCTTTGGTTCCTTTATCTTCGGAGTTTATATTTGTATTCTATCAATAAAATATTAACAATTTACATTGGACAACATCCAAAAAACACAAAATGAACATTGAACACGAAGCGTAGTGTAGAAAGATACCTTTAGTAATGTTTACCTTAGTGTTGACAGGCAGTTGTTGTTTCACCGAGTTGGGGTGCATAAGTAATAGTGTCGGAAGCATTGATGAACCTGGGGCACCACACAAGACCTGAGGAGTCTGAGGAGTGCTACCAACGAACTGATTTTGTGGCACAAGAATTAACTGAGGCTGTTGAACCAGTTGTAGCTGCTGCGATAACTGACCGGCTGCAAACTGATGGTTGGTGGATTGTGGCGTCTGCAAAAGTTGCATCAACTGGTGACTACCCTGACCAGTGGTCGGATGCTGTATGAGATGAAACTGCTGGATCTGCTGCCCCATGTTAGCACCACTCTGCTGCAGATATAAAGTTGGGTAGGGCAGCATTTGTTGGCCTTAAAAAAAACATTTTAAATATTAAATCCAATTATACATACGAAGCCTCTAGTAACTTTGAAATAATGAAATAAAATAAACAGATATGATTGAGATAATATATTTATTGGAGTGAAACATCTAGTTCTGCATCAATTCAAATAAACAAATTCAAATTCAATTGAACTTAAATAAAGTAAAATTTTAGGACTTTTCCAATAAATTCTGTTAAAAGTCGTATCATCCTATAATTGTTCAACAAAACATTAGAAAGGCAGTAGATATTGTTGCACAAGTATTAAACCAATTATTGTTACCTATTTTCGTTGAAGTTACTAAGCGCTGTACGTTTTTCCGTGATCATTGGATCCACATGCTTTAAGTTTAGCATATTGTCGCAGTAGCAGTTAACCCCACCAGGTACCCATTTATACTCCTGGTGGGGAGAACCAACGCAAACAAAGTATCTTGCTCAAGGACACAAACGAAATGCAAGCAAGGGATTAAAACCCCGACCTCAAGGTTGGGAAACCAAACTGTTTAAGTTACGCCATTACCGCTTCTAAGTTATAACTACTGTATTACTTTCCTTATCACATTCATACATACAATATCAAATCAAAATTAGGAATTGGTTTGAGACTGGTGTAACTTTAGTCATTGTCTATTAATAAACGGACATATTTAGGACTACAGATATACATGATAATTATAATGTTTCTACTTCACGTCTCTATTGATTTAAATAACTCAAAAACAATTATATAATAAATAACAATGTATTGTACAAACTTTGGTAATCACCACCAAATCATAAATATTGGACACACAAGATCTTACATATACCTGCAATACCTGCATTACACACAAGCCGTTTTAACGATTATTTGACTATACTCTAGCAGCTCACTCATCTCATGATACTGTAACTTTGTATACCAACACGCTAGGCTACAAAACAGAGACGTTAAAACTTAAATTATGAAATAAACAATGCCTAAAATGTCTTGCCTTGAACAAGTTGTAACTGTGGAATTTGTTGGTAGCTCGGTGTAGTCGGAGCAAACTGTTGAGCCATATTGGACGTCGGCGCAAGTTGCAAAAATGTCAGTCCTGTCCCTGTTGAGCCTGGAATCTGGTCGCCAGTCATGGTCTTCGTTGTTGCAGGTTGTTGATTAGCCATATTCGCAATTAAAAAATTACCCACACACAATGATGTTGTGTTTATAACTTGTAAGGACACACTCTGAATGTAACTTTTCTAAATTTTTAAACAACAAGCTTCTACTAAACCTCTTTAGAATAATCTTGTATGAACCCGCTGCGTCAAGCAAGGTATCAAAGAATGCTTGATCGCAGCCAAACCACCTGTTAAAATAATAGTGAAATTTTTATATAGCGCCCCCATTTGACAAGAACATCTTTGAGCTAAGCTAAAAAAAGTTATCGAACAAAACTAAAATCCTAACTGTTGCCATTTTGCTACCATTATTGTGTCAATATTATATCACAATAATGTTATAATAATAATAATTATAATTATAATATATCATAATAATAATAATAATAATAATAATAATAATAATAATAATAATAATAATAATAATAATAATAATAATAATAATAATACTGATTTGATAATACTCTGATTTTACCACATCTTTATTTATTTTGTTTTGTAGTATTGTTAGGTTCATTCCACAAATTTTAAGCATGCAAAACATTAATTTTTTACTCCCCTATACGAATGATTGCCTGCGTGCAATAAGATAACTGACGATGGTAGTAGACTGCCACTGCATTTCTTGTTGGGGCCGTTAGTGCCATAGAATTTTGGATTAAATGTAGGCTTTGCCAATGATGAAGATACGATCTGTTGTGTTGTTTTTGAAAATAATAATAATAATAATAATAATAATAATAATAATAATAATAATTATATAATAATAATAATAATAATAATAATAATAATAATAATAATAATAATAATAATAATAATAATAATAATAATGATAATAATAATAATAATAATAATAATAATAATAATAATAATAATAATAATAATAATAATATTAATACTAATAATAATAATAATAATAATAATAGTGCATTTAAAGGTTGTTATCCCAACAACGGGTACCTTTGAAAAATGCATGATTATGTCGTAACGTAAAGTCTACAGTCTGTTTGCGTGTATCATCAACCTGATATTACCAGTCGTCCATGTACATTTGTATTTATTTTTTATTTTGTTAATTTAGACATGAACAATAATATACAAAAAAGTTAAAGAAAACCTCTTTGCCGACACGACTTGCTACACAAACATAAAATTATGACAGTTAAGCCTCTCGTAAACGACCACCCTCGGGTCCAAGGAAATGGGTCTCTTACAAGTGTATACCACACGAAGCCTAAGCTCATTATCGGGCCTCAGGTAAAAACAAACAATACAACAACATAATATGTAATATTTTACTATTTAAAAGGCTTATATAGATATTCACCTTCATGTAATTTACTATTTAAAAGGCTTATATAGATATTCACCTCCATGTAAAATTGTGAAATGGGATGTTCGATTCCTTTACCAAGGTAAAATTCCACAGACAAATTTTCAGAATAACGAGACTGAGGAAGACCCACAACTACACGGTGACGAACAGCAGAGTGGAAAGACTAAAGTTAGGCTCTAACAGCTGGGAGGATGCAGCATTAGTGGTGAAGAACAGGAAGAAGTGGGGGAAAATAATTTATAAGGCCTCAAGAGTTACAGTGATATGGTCGGGGTGCTTACGAAAGGTATTAACTGCAGTGAATGAATTGAAAACAAAAATTGACTTATGGTAAGTGGTTGCTTAATAGAGGTGGTCACACAGGGGGTTTTAACTGTACACGTACAGAAATTTTACAAAACATACAGTGAATAGGTAGGCCAAATATCATCATTATTTTTCTATCATCAGCTATGAAATTAAAATATTGACCAGAACGCATTCATCACCGTTTCATAACGTCACAAAATTCTTATAATTATACTTCATAAAATCAAAAAGGATTTGAGAGCTAGGTCTTATCTCGAGCTCTGCCCAAAGATTTATATAACACATGTATAAATTATGATTTCCTATCAATCATATATGGGCAAATGAACAGGTATAATTGTCACATAAAATTACATACAGTTTCTTTGAATGGACTCTTCAAACAGCTTTAAGACGCCCTCTTGAGACCAATCCGGAGTGAATGCAGTTTGAGATATGACCACAATAGCGCCTACAGACAATAAAGATTTTCCATCATTCAGATCAAATCTTATACAGATCGAAAACTCTAGAATACTAAAATTATACTCTCCGCCGCACAAATATAGGAATATATAGGCCTACTGGTAGCCTATAATATTATATAGTTTATGTTAATATGGGTGGGGTGTGTGGGATTGCGTGTGGTGGGCGTAATTAACCGTTCTGGCGGTGCTACTAAATTAAACAATCGTTTAAAATTGCTGCTATGAGGGTACCAGTACATCCGATTATAATTATTAATGGTGATTAGACCAATTTAAATGCGTATCTAAGGGACTGTCTGTCCCGATGCGATTTTTATTTAAGAACATCGTGGAGGTTTGAAACTGAAAGCCACACAACCTTATATATAAATAAATAAATATATAATATATATATATATATATATATATACATACATACATACATATACACACACACCCCACACAACCTTATATATATATATACACATATATATTCATATACATATATATATACATATATATATACATATATAAATATATATATGTATATATATGTGTATATATATGTGTGTATATATATGAGTGTGTGTATATATGTATGTATGTATATGGGTGTGGGGGTGTGTGTGTGTATTATGTAGGGGTGTGTATGTAGGTGTGTGGGGTTGGGTGTGTGTGTGTGTATAGCACTTTATTATTATTATTTTGTTGTTTATATGTAATCCTATATAGGTTTATAAAGTATGATTATGGAAAGTTATAATCACCACGGTGATTTCTGTAGCTTTATTGAGGCTTAAACTGTGGGTTTTGAATTCAATCAAGAATATATATTTTGCTTCATGGCGATCTTCATTATAAGTCACTGATAATGCATCGGGTACTGGGGATTGGATTAAGAGGCCAACTGATGTTTAAACCTACATTTTATAAACCTCATTTATCATGATTTCACATACCAAGCCTTTATTGCTAAACACGTCAACACTTTAAGAACAAAAGGCTATACCTAAACATTATGCAAACGTGTCACCAAAGTTTTGAACGATTATATTTCGTTGAGCTTTCATTGGGGATCACCCTACAATATGATTCATAAACAATAATAACTTGACCCATAGATCAAAAGCTAAAGGTCTTTGACCTGTTGATACAAAATGAGTCTATAACCACATGTCTATAACTTTTGTCAAGTAATTTACACACACTTTTTACAAACAATAACAATCGCAATAACGTCACTGAAACTTCCATTCAATTTTCTCCTCAGTGCACGATAATGGTACGACCCATAAAATGTGTTGATTCGTCTACGCATGAGCGGGTGTACTAGGCAGATTATAGGTTGCAGGATTGATCGTTCACCAATGATGTCAATACATAATTAGACGATTTAATTGTCCGTCCGCCATCCAGCTCAAATTACATCCCTGTTGGATATTCAATTCGTTTACATAATTTCGACCAATCAGTGAGCGGTATTGTCCAGTTGAATAAGTCGTGATATATTAACTACAGTAGTAGTAAACTACTAGTTAAAATGAAGATACACTATCACTGAGGAAGTCATAAAGGCCATACGTCCAAGTTAATCAGACACCTATATTGAACGGCTCTGAGCAATCAGAACAATTACTGTCATCACAAATAACGTTGTTCATTGACGGATCGGAGGTTTAGCCTACTCTTTTTCCACGTCTGCTCTTTCCGAGTGACTGCTCGTTATTGTTTTAAAAGACTTAAATCTATGAAATATCGCGAGAAAAATGGAAAAACCTTCGTTTTCTATTGACTCACTACTTTCAAAGCATGCAGCACCAAGGATGCAAACTAAAACATCGTCGCCTGCAAGTTCACCACCAAGACCAGCAGTGACCTCGCCGATTCGGTCCCTACAGCACACACCTAGCCCACAACAATGTCGGACAACCTCTCCACCTAGGCCCTTAACATCCAGTAGTATCATCCCTAAACCTGGGTTATTAAACCTCTCGAGTGCATCCTCTTCTGTATTCAGCCAGCCGGCATTGATGCCTGCGTTGTATGCACATCCAGCATACGGACTTGTGAATCCGCACCATCCGATGGCACTCAGTCCTTTCCATGAACATGTAATGAAGACAGCCCATGGTTTTCCGGCCTTTAACATTGACTGGATGCGAGGTGGAATGTTTATCCCAAGGCTGGGAGATTTTGCAGGTAGGACAGATTTGTTTTTGCCAAAAACATACGTCATTCTCTTATATTACCCTGTGTATTTGCCAAAGATATGCCGAAGTAATCGGCCTCTGAAATCTTGACACAGACATACGTTATGCTATACAGAAAAAGTTATTTTACAAAATCCACAATCCCCCATTTGAGACACCCCTACTAAGAGGGACCATTATTAATGGGACACTATGCACCGCAAAATGATGGAACATTTTTTAACAATACAGTCAACCACTATTAAGGGGAAATACCATTAAGGGGATAAGTTTTGGTCCTGAAGGTGTCCCCTTGCAAGGGGTGACTATACTGCGGTAGAAGTCGTTGTTGGGTGTGAAAACTCTTGATACTTTGGGGTTGGAAGGCGAGCATCTTATAACAGTAGGCCTAGTGATAGCGACGCCATCTCAAAATCGGAGGTGTGAACCTTTTTTTTTTGCTCTTCCCCTTCGCATTCGCGCCTGTTCATCAATTTTTAATTTTTTGTTATTTATTTGTGGCTAAAAAGCGTCTTGAGGTGGTTTTTACTGTGGAATGCACTATAAAATGCATGACCCTTGACCACCATTTTGGCTACTGTAAGGATCTCCACTCTTATAAGTTCAACAGAATGATCGTTCTCATACAGTACATAGCATGCCATTCATTGTTGCCGCTACTGTAATAAAATGTATTTTTAAACAGATATTTTTATAGACAGATAGACTCGACAAGGCATATTATCTGAGACACATTTCATTATCGGGGGTGCAAGAAACGATTAAAGCTTGCCAATATTTAATGCGAACAACAAACAACAAATCAGAATCAGATATCGATAACAGACCAATTAACCTGCACACGATCGTGCTCCGGTCAAAAGGTGTCAGACCATTAATTTGTATTGTTGATAAATTCTGACATTAAATCAAATCATTGTTGGTGCTTGGTCACTTGGAGGTACTCTAATTGTACCCCTTAATGTCTAGTGATAGGAGCTATGGATATTCTTTATATATGATTTTTTTTAATATAATGTATATTTCGTAATGCGTTAGGTTATCTTAAAGTCATGATCTCCATATTTCCGGTCGCATTGTTATTGCCTATCTCACAGAATACGGCGCAGAAGACCGACCGAGTAAGGAGTCTAACCTTTGTGTAAAACTTGGTGAATACTCTCAGTTAAGGTTAAATAATCGCACAGTTATGCCATCATTGTCTCACTGTTCATCCGGCATGGTCAGTATGGAGAAGTATATATCTAATGAATGTTTTACCGTATACATTAACCTAAACAGAAACAAAAAACCCAGTTGGACATACAAAAAAAAAAATTAATAAATCAGTGGGCTCCCCTAAGTTTTTCAAAATTATAAAAAATGGAGAAAAACATATTCAAATTTACGCATGAGAGTAAAATTTCTGGCTATCGAGAGGTGCCATTATCGTAAATGTACTTACCTCAGCCCCCACCATGGTGGACCTGAGGTTGTCTAGGCGCTTTATCTGTGAAAGTCCCTCCCTGCCCCCCACCTTTTTTTGAATTTCTGGATCCGCCACTGTAAATCATTCATATAAGCCTATTGTATATTTAAATCATATGCACAAAGTCTAATTTACACAATTATGGAAAAATATGGATGGTACGTATATAAGGCCTATGTTAATAATGTTTCTTACGTAAATTTAGATTGTTATTATTTGGTTTACAATGATTTTCTATGAATTGAGACAGTAAGGCTATTCGGACGTCCGACGGTTTTCATGTGTGTTTACTGCCTGCACTAATTCCGTTATAAGTGCTTCGTGCTTCACAACTTACAATCAACAATTTATTAAAGTTTAATTCACATAATTCTGACATTTATTAATACTGTCTATATATGCCATGCAAACAGATTAGTCCTAATTGGTTTGGAGAGTCACTGTTTTTTCTTTATTAGGCCCAGAGAGAGCTAGTCGTAACGTACCGGTATATCTTTCGTGTTATTCTGAATTAAAATGTGAAAATTTAAAATAATATAGGGTAATAAAGCGCCAAGCTACAAATTCCATTTTTCTTCTACTAACACCATTTATTAAAACACAAATCTTCTATAGCTGGCTATTTGGTTGAGCGTTTGGTCGAGATGTCCCTGCTTCTTGCGCTGTATGGCCCGGTTCAAACTTAGCGTCGTGTTTTAATTGGGAGTCAATTAATCGCTCTGCTCCTCCTCGAATAAGCCTCGCATGAGTGTTAGGTGGGATAAGCTACAATGTAGGCCTATCCGTTAATATGTATCAGCTGGCGCTGCGCTGTGGCTGCATGGGTCCTCAGGGAGGGGCACAGCCAGGCGGGATAAGGGACAATGTGTCCGTTATGTGGTGTGGCACTGTGGACGTACAGGGACACAGCCAAAATTTTCAATTTCAAGTATTTGAAATTGGACAAAAAGGGGAAGTTTCATTTAATTTTGATCTTCTTTATATGGTGAATGTAAAATTAATAGGATTTATGAAACGGACCTAAAATACCATATTTACGGTAATTTAATTGATATAACTCAAAATGCGATGACGGAAATTTAATAAACTATACTTGCAGGCTAATTGCGATGCAAATATCATATAATTCCTTCGGATTGCCAGCTAATTGTTTTGGAATTGAGCCTAATAACGAGAAGATTAAATCAATCAGTGGCCGCATGAGCTTTTGTTTCGCGCTGCACCGTTTGCTGACTTACGGTATAACTATTAGTGTATCCTCGCCGTCAATCATGGGATCGGTAATTAATGTTAAGATTTCCATCTTCATTTCGTGTGTATTGCATAGAGTTACTACTCAAATTCCCCTTTAATACCAGTAGTAGGCTACCTACATTGATTGATTGGCAATGTATTTATCATAATCAACACGTCTTCTTAACAATTTTCAATATCATATTGTTGTTCAATTCCGATTTTACTAAATGCATATAGTTAGTGGTATTCGTAATACAAAGAATATCATCATTATTAATAAGGTTCAAATATTACGATTTATAGATTTCACCATTTCTACCATAATCAAGAATTCAGATAGGCTATTTGCATTCTCAATGTTCGTGCCAGTGCCAATGGTAGTCTATGTTAAGAACGCTAAATGCATCATTATGATGATTATTGATTGAATAAATGAACGACTGAATCAATGAATGAACAAACGAAATGAACAAACGATTTTAAGTTTTGTATATACAGTTCGCCCTCCGATTCGAGACCATGACTGATGACCTTAAAATTAGGGGTGGTCCCAAGATACGGTCTCGACAGAGAGGGTTAGCTTTGTGTTTCTTATTTGGTAGATTCTAATAGTGGTCTCGAAATAGCAGGATCTCGGAATTGAGGAATCTCAAAGTGGAGGGTCTATAACGAGCAGCCAAATATCAGGCTTACTTTATGGGGATTTTTAACGTACTCTCCCAATAATTTACAGTTGTATCATTATTCAACTCAGTCTAGTATGACGATGTATCAGTACAACACCGTATTACATTTAACACAATGCCTGTTTGGTTTGTTAATAGCTACCCAAGAAATGGTATTTCAAAACAACATACAGTAATATAAAATGTACTTCATCATAGGCGTGCTAAATGTAACGAAGCGATCTTGAATGTGTCATGATGTGCATTTTAAGTAACAAGAATAATTAATGAGTACCGTATTTAACCGCATAAAAAACTCCAACTATGATAGGCCTAGACTATCATACTTTAATAATTCATATACGTGTTGCTAGGGAATATAGACATCCATAAAATGAGATAAAGACTGTAATATCTCATACACTCTTGAACGCTAGACGTAGGCTCTCTTAAAAACACGTACGCTGCTCGCGTGTTCACTCCGCTGTGACTAACGATCGATCTTGCTTGGCCTCCGCTCTTATGTCGGTCCTTTATTACGAGGTAATAACTAGTTAACGAAATATCAACAAGGCAATGTCGTTTGATCTGCAACTCAAGAGTTACAAATCGGTGTAAAATTGGAAATTATTATTAGACTCTCGAGTGGTTGACAACCAAAAGTCAGGATACGGAATGCGGTCCTTAATGAAATAATACGTACAATTTAATTGCTGTTAATCACAACAATTACTGTTCGCTAAAACATGTTATGAATCTTGACAATGTTGTCTGTATATCACTATGGTAACATATATCTTTGACGATGTCGGTCTTCTAAGTATCCCGGATGTCATTAGGTCTATAAATAAAGTAAAGTGGGTTGATTTCTCTTGATGTATGAAACTATAAGAAATATAGGCCAGCGGGGTTGAAATAAAAGCTATAAACTTTTTTTTTAAAGTAAAAACTGTGGAAAAAACCAAAATAATTTTACAATTGATGCAGACCTAAATATTATTATTACCGTAGGTTGTGAATATGACTTAATTGTACTAGTCATTAGTCAAATATTGTTAATTATCCTATATCGCTTCTCGTGCAATGCCAATTATATCCCATTCAACAAGAGTACAGTACTGAAATTTAAATTAATTTACCCAACACAGTAACTGGTCATTAATTATGATATTATTAATGATGTTGATGGTTTATTCTCTCTCGATTGTTGATATTTATCTTAACTTGTATATAGGTATATTAATTAGAATGTATTGAGCGTCTTAAGAATATAGGAGAGGCTTTTTAAAACCATTTTTTTTAAAAGTTTATTATGAAACCGTCCACAAACGGGTACCCGTATACCTTGCAAAGATCTCTGTTAAACCATTAAACACGTTTCAGTTAATGAAATTTGCTTTTATGGGTTTTTCCACTATTAGCCATCGTGGAGATGGGAGGGAGATTCTTTACACACACACATATACACTCGGATATTTCAATGTAGGTTTGGCCCTTTTCTAGAATATAGAGAAACAGTTTGTTTTCAATTGCCTATGAATCAAATAGGATAAGGATTAATTTATTGTTGTATCATTAATATGACCTATTGTTAATTTTTTATTTCTTGTATACTTCAAACATAAAGTGATAAATCCCATTCCACACTACAACTATGCTAGACCATGTCAACTCAAGTATTGAGTCAACACAACCTAAGTCATTAATGACGTTAATTCCGATTGATCATAGCTGAGGTTCTTTTTGTTCGTAAGCTCTATGTTTTACTCTTAAGTATAGGCCTAAACATGTGATATACGCAGTATAATTCCATATCTTCATGCACTTCAATTAAGAAACTGTGTCATCTTCTTTATTAGTGTCCGCTACGGTTCTCATTCCATTGCTATTCCTATACACGCATTACTAATACTGTACTCTTAATGTTTTACAGCAAATAATAGGTTCTGTCCAAGGACCCTGGGGCAAAAAAAAAATGTTCACTTAGGATAAATCTGGTTCCAGTGTGTACACTTAACACTTAATCAGGCTTCATGATTATTCTAAACATGTGTTTTCTTTCAAATTATCGATTTGATATGGCTATATCTCGATTAAATATTTGGCTATATTTTATCGCCTGCTATGAGTTCTCCGCCGACGCGTTACTAATTTGGAGTGATCAAACACTTGAAGTAGACACAGTCTCTAAACAACTTTACCAACTCGCATTAAAAATCGATAAGTGTCCAGATTATAAATAATGAGCCATTAAATAAACTCTTTGTGAAAGTTTTATCAGTTTATCTGTAGTGTTAATAAAACACAAATATGCAATGTAACATGTTGGTTACTATAATCACAGAGAGTGTACATCGATGCTTAATCTACTAGAAATCCAGACCCAAGTCCAATCTATCAAACAATGCACGTCAAGGCTTTAATACATTTAGGCCTAGGCCTAATGCCAAACGTAGGCTAATGGAAATTTACCGCGCAAAAAATAAATAAATAAATAAATAAAATAAAGGGCGCTTAAGAATCTCCTGGAGAAAGGTTGTCTCACTGCACTCAGGAGTATAAACTTTTGTCATTGGCTGTATTACGGTAGTTTATGCACAATACTGTACAATCAATACGGATATACCTCGACAGCTACAGTATAGTTTGTATATTTGTTTTAAACTATACTCTTGTGAAGAGTAGAAAGAGTGGACTTTGTGTCGATACCATTGGATTCAATGACCACAGAATAATAACTTTGCCAGAACCTTGTATTCCTTAGTAGAAAAAGGTGCAGTATATATCGCTGTTAATAGAAAATAATAATCAATTAATTATTAAAGTCTTGTTAATAAAAAAAAATTGATCAGTCATATATAAGTCCTACGTTGGCATTCATACTGCAAGGTAAATATTGCGACAACACTTGGTGATTGTCCAATGGGGGCGCGCACCGTTATTAAAACGGAATAGGTCTATGCCACACCTTAGGCCTAGAGTACGATAGACGATAATTTTGATTGAGTATTGATTTTCACAGCGAAGGAAATGACTTCTAGCACAAAATTGTTTAATGATATTGCATTGCATTCCGATGATGTTTAGAAGACATTATGGTCATCAAATAATCGATTATACTCCCATCATGATATCAATAATGACTAACTTTATCTATAAACTTTGATTTCAAAATTTGGCCGACGATAAAGATAGTGCAAGGTGACTGTTAAAAAGGAGTATCAAACTTTACCCTTTTGTAAAACCTATTATGGAGTTTTCGCAAGCTTATGAAAAGGATAACGAATATCGGTTACGTCATCAAATTTTGAGACAACGCTTCCCCTAAAGTGTCACGTATTAGGCTATTCATGCCTTTTGCAAGAATCAAGGATCATTATCCAGCATGGAATATTGTCAACAAGAATGTTTTAGTCACGCATGACGATAATGATAATGACGTCTATTCGTTATCGTTTTTGTAGGGGTGCAAAATCCCCCTATTATCTCGTGTCGGTATCAACGGAAACCAGGAGTTTCATTAAGAAATTCGAAGATGGGTTGAATACCGTACTTGGTCAACCTTTCATTCGATGTAATTTTTTCTTTTACCTATGAAATTTTTAACATTGTAATGAGATGTTTCAGACTTGTTCTAAATTAAACCTTGCTAGATTGCAAATACAAAACTGATCACTTTTAATGGTATTGAATAATGGTCCTAGGGCCTTATGTAAGTTTTGTAGTATAAAATAATGTATACGCTCAAACCTACTGAATAATACACAATGGACCTTTCCGCTAAGCCCCGCCCCTTGATATTGTTGCTAAGGTCCCACAAGGCGACAGTGTTAAAACATAGACGAACACGTGCGTTAGTGGGAAAACACGTGTGTTTGTGAGACGCGCGCGTATTCCTAGCGCTGTTCTGATTAGTCAGTTGTTAAGTTTGATTGACACTCCGGAAAGGTCTATTATCACACTCTTACTTATGAAACAGGTAATAATAATAGGTGCCGACAAATATTTTATGGAAATAAATATACAGTTTTTACTTTGGATCTGTTGTTTTTGTGTTTTTTTGTTTTTTTTCATAATATAAATTAAACTCTTTTTGGGGGGGTGGGGTGGGGGGCTAAATTGATGACTTTTTGTTTTTTCTAAGCTTTTTGTAAAATAAATGCTAAACTTGAGAGGTTCCACAGTACCGGTACCTTGGCCAATTGTATTTCTTCCTAATGAATCGTGTACACTAGTTCGATAGTTTATTATGCCGATTCCAATTTGAACTCTGCCTATGATACGATATTAGCCGACTTATTCCTCTAATCGGCAAGCTTTCCCAACACATTAAACCAAATATTCTCCGCCAAAATTATTTTTACTACTAATTATGATTAGGAGCTATCGAAATGGGCTACAATCGAATTCTATTTTGGGTAATTACATCAAAATAGCGGTCAGCCGTGTGTTTCGTCAAATTAAATGCGTTACTACCCTTTAAATTTCCATTAAGCCGATGTCGCTCTTATGACAATTTATTTTAAACCCAAATGAACATCGATGTATCATAGCTATTCTGTTGTTTTCATTGGTTCAATAAGCTATAATTGGTGAGTGTCACAATTGCTTTGGTTAATTCATAGGCTATACTAAGGTTTAATTTATTGCAAAATATAAAATAAACAAATTTACATTTATTTGTTGTTAATTAAAGCTTGCTTTTTTTCTTAAATTCCTTTTTCGATTGCTGTGCCATCCATAGCAGTTTACTTTGTTAGACTTGTAAATCTGGTGTTATTTGATGACTCAGTAAGCTTGATTGGACGCAGAATAAAGATTTTAAACATTTTCATGTAAAAAGTGACTAGTGAAAGTGAATCATGCTGATTCGAAATTATAAAACAAATAGTAATTTTTTTTTTCTCATCTTCGTCTAAATAGGGCTAAACGAATCATAAACGCCATTGAGTTGGAGAGAACGCGAGAAGATCGATAAACAACTCAATTAAGGAAATTGTTTTACACATGTTATCCGATGGCAGTCTTTGCAATTAGCTAATCTAATTAATATAAACATTTAATCATCCCTTTACCATTCCTCCTGATATGAACAATACTAAGATTTCAGATACCGAATCTAAATTGATAACGTTTACGTGGAGGCGCTTGCGCACTAATTCGCACTGTGTGAAACTTATACTATTATAGTACCAGTATAATTTAGACTTAAGCATAAGTATCGTGTTCTGAGTAAGATAAATGAATGTTCAAGTTGAAAGTAAGTTGCTAACTCGATATGATTAATCAATAGACGCTCGAATCTATGCGTGTTAATCACTACAAATGACTAGAGGCATTTGGCGACACTTTATATTAATTAATAACTGCAACTCCCCTCTCTCCCATGATCGAATTAATGCTCATTTGTTCGCAGCGATAATCCCTATCTGGGAAATTGTTCAAAGGTATCCAAATTTGAGAAACTTAGATTACAATTTTGAAGTCATTCTGCAAACTTTTATGAAATTAAAATGTATGTTAATTTGATTTCTTATCATTACGTAGGCTAATATAGGTCTACATATGTTATAGTTGCATATATCATTCAATTTTGTATTATTAATATTAATATTTATTAGCAATCATTATTATTACTGTATTAATATTTTTTAATCTATTGTTACCATTAATTGTTTGTATCAGTAATAGTAATAATAATAATAATAATCAAACACTTATAATAGATTATTAATTTTATAGTCATAATCATCATCGTTGTCGTCATTATTATTATTATTATTATTATTATTAATACTATATTATTATTATTATTATTATTATTATTATTATTATTATTAGACCTATTAACATGCAGATGTAGGCCTAGTTCCTTCGTGACCAACGCTAATTTTTCGTCTTGCAATGTCTACAAAGGGCTGTTCCTCCTTGACTCTTTCTTTAATTCACCGATTAATTAAACCCCAAATAGTGATTATCTATAAAACCAAGCACTTTACATACAATCCCCGACAGCGTAAGAAACTAATTCTCATGACGTGTTTAAGACAAATTGACATGAGTTTGTCATAGGCATCACTGCTAATAAACCTGTCAAAAACCTAAGCTTTGATTACATTGTGATTTACCTCACGGGCCGATGTGATAATTACCCGTGATTTACTAATCACATTCTAGTCTGTCTAGGCTTGTAAACAACCCAATCTGTGTACTAGTTAATCATGGCTAAAGCATTCCTCAAAATCCATTATTGAAAAATTCTAATTGATAAATTGCATGTGATTAGTGTTAGAATAGCTATCAGTCATTTCGTGTTTTTATCTTGTCAACGAGAGTTTCGTTCTCACATATGACGTTTTTTTTTTTATCACGATTAAGATAAGGGTATGTTAATTAATTGTTGATAGCAATTAAAGTAATTTGGTTACGGCTTAGTTTTCTTTGTCCGAACTGCGATCTTTATCAGCTGACGATATGGTTTTTGGATGGCATTTCCTAGATTACCCATCATGAATCTATCTGATAGATCTATTTGCTAGTGTTGTCTCTTCCAAGCGTTCTGATGGTACATATTACATTGAAAGTGAGTCGGTATATAAGGCATTGAAAATTGTAACAAAAGACCATACATACACGCTTTGTGTTTGAGCATGTACAGGATTATTTCTTTTAAAATAACAGTGTTTGAAAATGTATCATTATCTATTAATGTTCACGCTAGACCATGTGACCAACCGACATTTTTTTAGTGCAGCCTGCCGGTATTATTTTTCTTCTATAGAAACGGCCACTGTTTAATGAGGAGTTTCTAATAAAAAGTATTCTACGGTGTGTTCGTTTTTTTTTTTTTTTTTTTTTTTTTTTTTTTTTTTTTTTTTATTATATAAATAGGCCTCGCCGAAAATGCAAACAGATTTTGTTCATTGTTCAACTGAGGAAGTCATAACATAACAATGTTTTCCAAAGAAAGCAAAATTGGAAACAATTTAAAAATAGGCCTAGTGTTCAATTTGCATTCGATTTTGTAACCACAGCGAAATTGTTTTCAAAGTTCCTGATCAAATACATATGAACATTTTTATTCATTTTCTTGTGGGCCAATTCCAAAAAAAAGTAGGGGCCCCAGGCCGGGAGTTGCCCTTGAATCCACCAATAACGTGTAAAATAAGAATTGCACTCGAAATCAAATGCGTACACTACACACTTTTATTAAGGCATCGAAAACAGTTCTACAAATGTATCCAAAATCAAACCCAAGATATTTTTACTGAATTATTTGAACCGCGATTAATAACAAAAATTGTATTTTGTCAGAAGCCAGAAATTGATCCGAGTTCATATGTAAGCTTAAAAATATATTCGGGTGTTTACAAAACTGCATAACTAGAGAGAAACATATATTAACTCTGGTTGTACAGTACAATAACTGTCTCTTATACACATCTAGATGTGTATAAGAGACAGATATATATATATATATATTCATTCTTAGGAAGATTAAGATTCTATTTTGATAGAAAAAATGATTTTCTTTTTATTTTCTAACGCAGTGCGCTTCGTTAGGCCGTGGTTATGGGAAATAATTCATTTCCCCATGAAATGAGCATCTAGTTGATGTTGGTGTAACCTAAAGTTAAGCACGTGTTCCTTTAATCATTTAGCCTGTCCTCATTTCTAAAGATAATACCCAAGTGGCGAAATACAATTATTAAACTTATAAACGCATTATAGCTTTTAGATGCTTCATTAGGCGGTCTTGTTCAGTGTTTTGTTTGTAAACAGTGATTGAAATCGGCGAAGCAATATAAAACCAGTGTTTAGGCTCACGCTACAGGCAATTCCAATGATTCAATTCGCGCGACTCGACAACGAGTTTAGCATTAAACTCAAATCAAAATTCACAACCCATCGTGTGAGACGATATTTTAGCTTGGGGGTGTTCAGTCTGCCCATATTTTTATTGACTAATAATTCAATGGATTAGTTAAATCCAAGAAAGCATGGATTTTAATTACTTGCGATAATTTAAAAAATTCTAAACTTAATCGTCGTTTTAGTTTAAGAGTACTGGACCGTCTCAAAAGTCAACTAGGAATCATTATATTCGCCTTTGTCTTCTTTTTTTAAATTGACAGTTTCACTGATTGGCGTTTGTGGTTTCTATCCTTCTCTCATGTGTCTTAAGAGATTACAGATTTGAAGTTAATCATCTCTCTAGATTTCGAAATTAACTTCCGCCATTGTTCCATATTCGGCCTAATTTTTCTTTGTCATCTTTATTATCGGCAGTTTAATTCATGAGATTGGCATTTTTTCCTCTAATATGAGACACGTACTGTGCATATATAATTGCATTGTTTTGTAATTAATATAATTTTACTAAAGGCTTAGGCCTATTTGAATAAATATAAACAATCCTGAATCCTGAATATCTCATTTCATTGTAACACCGTTCTCGAGACACTGATAGGCCTACTAAAATTGTGTTTGACTTATTTTAATGATCTTTGTAAAGAGTGTTAATTAACAATCTAAATGTTAGAAAGTGTCACAATAGGCCTAAATCGTAAATCGTAGGCCTAAATTAATATTTAGCGATCGAAGTCTATGCGCATTTAGAATTAAGATTAACGAGCGTCTTTTAAATCAGCGAAGGCTGTATCAATGTTAATACCTCATGGGATTGTTAATTACTTAGATACCTTTAAACGAGAAATAATGTTTTATTGAGTTTTGAAGGTTTTTTTTAAAAAAAAAAAAAAACCCTACAAAACTATTTTAACAAATACTCATCGGTTATAAGAAAATTATTTTAAACTAATTACTACAATAACTATGACTTAATCAGTGTATTTACACTTTCTTAATAGGAAATTCGCAGCACACACTTCTTGGCAAGTCTCGACGCCCCCGGACAGCTTTCACTAGTCAGCAACTTCTCGCACTGGAAAACCAATTCAAGAAAAACAAATACTTGTCACGACCAAAGAGATTCGAAGTGGCAACGTCACTGATGCTCACAGAAACTCAGGTTGGTACCGTAATATCACGCACGCGCATTGATTTAAATAATAATAATAATAATAATAATAATAATAATAATAATAATAATAATTATAATAATAATAATAATAATTATAATAATAATAATAATAATAATAATAATAATAATAATAATAATAATAATAATAATAATAATAATAATAATAATAATAATAATAATAATGATAATGGTGGTGATGATGATGATGTTGATGATGATGATGATGATGATGGTGATGACGATGATCATACAGTACAATAAAGTAATAATGATAATGATAGCGGTAGTAGTAATAATAATATTACAATGATGATAATAATAATAATCGTAATAAAGAAATTATGGTTTTTTATATAAAAGTTCATAATGATTACATATTATGATATAATTTTTAAATGTTCCAAAAAGTGCCCTGCCGCTTTGATAACAAATATTCTTTGCATGCTTATTTTAGCACTAATTTGAGAAACAGATTAATAAGCCTAGGCAAAAAATAATACCATGTATTGTGGATAGTCTCATAGTTGACTTTCTGCAACGTATTATTTACTTAGCTAACATTTCAGTGATCACAAGCCAAAAAAATAATAATTTCAATTATAACTAGACTTACTATGTCTGTTTGAACAACAGAACATAGGGCTTTTCCCCATTGCTTTAATAAGAAATGAAGTTGAAATTGCAACAAAAAGAAAAGTCGTTGAAAGGTATAAAGTAAAAAACAAAAAAACAAGAAACAATATAATTTTAATGAGTGGAAAAAATAAAGCGGGAAAAAAAAACAAAAACCAAGTTCACTGTGACGTCATTATTGAGACTTGAACTACGGACCTATTAATAAGATTGGTAATAGAATAAGAATAGTAATGGTAATAGCGAGGTACATCGTAACTCATAACCATTGCGCGCCATATGAGCCGACCTTGAATAGGAAAGTGCATTTTCAGTTCATAGCGATTCAATGACTGAAAGCAAAATTGTTCATGCATATCACGGTAGGTTTGAGTTTAACCTAGCTGTAACTGATTTAAGCGCTTTAGAAAACGCAAATTGCGTTTAAATAATTTAATAAACTGTCAACAAAAAATCTTTAAATGGTCCTCATTTCCACACCCTACTGCGAATCGTCACCAAAATTAGATCATTTCTTCATTTCACCAAGAAAAACTATTCTGCAGAGTGCCATTTTTATCCATCTATAACTGGGACGTAAGCAATTTAAATGACCCTCAAATTTACATCCTAACCTGGATCGTCCCTTACACATGATAATGTCTTCCTTAACGTGGGTTAAACTTTCCCGAAAGTTTCATTCGGATCAGTTGACCCGTTTCTGAAATATCTGGTCTGGGACGTTTTCATTTAAATGGTCCCCATATTCACGCCCTATGCCGGATCATCACAAAAATTCAGTCATTTCTTTACTGGACCTTTACAAACTATTATAGAAAGTTTCATTTACACCCATTGACAATTTTTTTTATAGATATTTACGTCTGAGATCTCAAAAATTGTAAATGACCCTCCGATTTATACCCGTGCCTGATTCGTCGCCAACACATAATACTATCTTCCTTGTACCTTGGTTAAACTTTTTCCGAATGTTTCATTCAGATCAGTTGATCCGGTTTCGATATGTGGTCTGGGACGTTTTCCTTTCAATGGTCCTCAGATCTACACCCTACACCGGATCGTCACAAAAATTTAATCATTTCTTTACTCGAGCTTGACAAACTGTTATACAAGGTATATATTTTTAATGAGATATTTAGGTCTGGGTCCTCAAAAATTGAAGATCCTCAAATTTACACCCCTCACTGGATCGTCACTAACACCTAGGGGGTCTACACATTTCTTCATTGTAAATTGATTAAACTATGCCGTAAGTTTTATTCAGATCAACTGACGCGGTTTTTGAAATATCCGTTGTATACTGACTTTAAACCACTTTAATTGGTCCTCACACGCACACCCCACCATAGATTGACATTAAATATTAAGAGGCACATCCTTGATATATGGCCTATGCTTCGGCAAAGCAAAGAAAAATTATAAGCATGGGAAGTGACCAAAGTGACAGCCAGAAAAAAAAACAGTGCAAAAAGATAGGGAAAATATACGGTATGTAAGAAAAAAGAAAAAGGGGGAAAAAATCGGAACAAAAACAATGGCTTTTCCCAGTAATGCTGGGAAAAGCCAAAAAAATACTAAGCATATCAACAGAACATTTTTTTTTAAATAATGGAGCAGATTACATTTGTTATTGTTGAGCTTATTATCAATGTTTTCATCATCATCATCTAATTTCTCTACTATTTTACTTTTTAGGTGAAAATTTGGTTCCAAAATCGACGAATGAAATGGAAGAGAAGCAAAAAGGTGAACGCCACCCCAGATGGCCAAATTGCAAAGGATGAACTCTTAGAAGGTGACGTCATAGAGGACAGTTCATCTGAAGGAGACGCTGAGATCGGAGACGAGCATACAGAGCAATACGATATTGACAAATCTAGCCTGTGTTACGGAGTAAAGGGGATAAGCGCAGAGAAAATGGCAATAGACGCATTTATTGCAGGGAGATGTCCGACTAGCACCGACAGAGAACTGATTACGTCATTAGAAACTGTCCGATAATGATCAATAGCCAATTTTATAATGTTTCTAATCGATTATTTAAAATTGAATACCGTCGGTACCATTATCATTTCGAAATTATACCATTATCATTTATAATGAACATTTAACGCTAAGCTCAGTGTTTTATAGGCCTATTGATTATCGACTATTGGTATCAATATATCGATCGGTTGCTCAATAGGTTTCTGTCAGTGAACCAAATATTGATAATTTTGTACCGACTGTTGAATCGGTGTTTTATATCAATGAATCAACTTCTGAATATATCAATGAACTATTTTGTTTTATGTACTTTGTGAGCTTATTATCAATAATTAATTAAACAGCAAAATGTACAAATTGATTAGAGAATATCATTATTATTCTTATTTCAGCATTATAAATGCATTTTATTAGTATATGCTATGACTTATTTAATTCAATTTTGTTTATTCCAGATAATGCAATAACGAACATTTAATAATTTACTACATTCCAAATAAATTGATTTCAATTTGGTTTTGACTATTTTTTTTTTCAAAATCTTAGCCTATGAGGCTTCTAAATGAAATTTATTCCCAGTCGCTCAGTCGACCGTGTGATTTCATCAAATGATACATTCCGTTTGTTTTGTAAATGCAATAAAACACCAAATGATTTCAAATAGAGAGCCATATTTTTTGTTGAAAATTACAATCTATCAGATTGTATAGGACTCCTCGTCGTTATTGTTGATTCCATTACAGTTGCAATTTTAAAAATAATTATAGTATTAATGATAATAATTATAACGTAGCAATCTTAATCAAAAGTGGCATTTGGTTTGGAATTTGTAAATACGTTATTTATTTTACGGTGCCAGTTGTTTGCTAAACTATAAAACCAAAGATTGATTAAATAATACCAAAACTAAACTATAACGCCAAAGATGACATATATCACTTGACCTAAACTTATAATAATTTACTGCCTCCAACAACCATGAAACATGTTCAATCAGTTGATAACGACCAAAATGATTTAATATATCTCTACTTCCTTAATAAGCACATGCATATTGTCTCTCAAATGATAAATTGTTTATTTTCTTTGATGGCATTTGTGACTTCGTGACTTCATTGATAACTAAGTGAGTTTTTACAGACAGCCTGTCTGCGTAAATAAACTTTAAAACTATACAGAATTGAATACTGTATTTGAATTGCTTAATTTACATGTTTAATTAGTTTTCAATCAAAATTTACCGGAATATTTCTTCTCATCAACTTTACAGATAAATTATCATTTCCATATTTTTTGCATTATTATACCCTTTTATTTTCGTGATTTTTATGATTTTTATAGTGAAATCATGGAAACTTAACTGATTTAATCTTTTATAATCGAATATTTTTTTTATTATTATTTTTAAAAATATCTCCAGATTTGTACTACAGAAAATTAGGCCCACTGATATACATTTTTAATGAAATTGTGCATTTTCTGTACGAGCTTGCCAAATATGTACATAAGGTGTATATATTATACAGTTATATAATGTCAGAAATTGTTAAAATGGTGCCAAGATTGATCAATGATGTTATTGTAATATATTGTAATTGTTTAATTTAATTATTTTGTATTTTTGTTTTCTAAAATATTCAATAAACTATTGTTAAACTTGATTCGTGTTGTTGTGTCATTGTTGTGCAGTTGTCTATTCGCTTTGTTTCAACTAACGACATAAACTGTCAGGGCAGGCTTTTGCCTCTTCTTTAACGTTTAAGATATATAATTAAACACTCCTAAGCTGCCCACACTTATTAGGTACAAATACACAGTGAGTAGTCAGTACAAGAATTAGATTTATGCTAAGAGATAAGGCGAATATACGTTGCTATGGTTCCTACCATTGGTTAGCTATGGTGTTAATATTGCTCAGTTGTTACACTATAGACCAGGATGTGTTTTTTTTTTGTGTCTACATGAAGTTACCAATTCATTTCTGTTATTTAATGTTGGTTTACATTACAAATTATGAAATACTTTTCCATCAAGCATAGATTACACTTTTTTGGGCCGGAGATTATGGCTTGCATTTGACCATTTTAACGAGTACCGGTACAGGATAGAGTTATCCTTAAGGGTCCATTGACTAAGAGTTGTAGCATTTTTTGGGGTCTTGTTCCTGAAGTTACTGTTATCATCTGTTTTGTCCGTTGTATCTGGTTTTTAATGTGTGCTCTGTTAGTCCAATCTACGTTTCTTGGGTTTGGTCGCCATATCTGGTAACTGTCGCTTGGTATATAACTTCTATGGTTAAGCAGTTTCCTTCTAATGGGCAAGTTACGTTTCTCCTGCAATTACAATTAGTTTGTACGGTCGAATCTGTTGTTTCCTTTTTCAGCAGCGTCTTGTTGTGGCTTGAAATTATCTGTTTCATATAAGGCATACAACTGTAGCTTAATTTCAAAGAGTTCCGGTTAAATATTGTTCTGAGTGGGTGGTTTCTGTCTCTTAATATATAATATAAATATATATATATATATATACTCGAGTGTATTCTTTTTTTCTTAGCAAATGTGCAGTGTGCGTTGGCACATTGGGGAGCAACTTTGGAAGGGGATGAGAGTGTGTTCCTCTTAACACACCTTCTTAGGTATGCCACCTCTATGTGTACCGACACATCCTTCCTTAAGGTATAATACATAGGGCAGTTTCTGCACAAAATCAAAGATTAGATGACGATGATGACGACGATGATGATGATGATGATGATGATGATGACATTCGATAACAAAAATGAAAGTAGTAATCATCATCCATGAAATTGGCGTGTATGTATAGGATTTCACTGATTATTATTGCTTGATATAACTCATCTAGTACACTATTTTATTTTGACGCAATTATTTCTGTTATAAGTCGCCACAGTATATGTTGTTTAAGCTTAGGAGTAGACTCGATTAGCATAAGTGCTGTTTTCTAGCTCCAGTTACTTATTTGCTAATATCATTTTTTGCAACCAATAATTGAGCTATTGCTCTTATTAAAAAAAGTGGGCAATTAAAGAAAAGAAAGGAAAAGAAAGAAACACAGAATAGATAACGAGATAAATATATGGATCGTATGTGAAAATGTAGGAAATACACAAAAACATGTTTATTCCCATTATTTACCCGGGGTAGGTAAAATAGCAAATAATGTTTCCATTGAATCATCTACGATGCACATTATATGTTTAAGGTATTTTTACCTTCAAATATTTTCAATATCGAATATACGCCTAAATATGATTAAAGCACCATTTTAAAGATTGGTACTGTATAACATTTATTTGTATTATTTAATATGTATAATTGTTTCAGTATTCAATTTAAATTGTGAAATTTGTTATGTATTTGTAGTTATATGAGGTCATGGTAGAAGCGTCCTCGTCGCGGCCCTGGGTGTCTGTGTTCACGATAAGAAATATAAGAAGATTTATATGCTTGTTGTCTCCTCCCCTTGGTGGGGCTATTTTTAATAGATTGAATTGATTTGAATTAAGTACCGGTACTTACCGAAAACAAATTTCCACCGATAGGCATAAAGGTACAAATATTGCAACAAGAATTAATGCATTGATTACTATTAGGCCTACACTATATTATTTTTGTGCCTTTTTTATTTAAGGTTCTACACTGAATACGGAACCCACATGTATGTGTCCGTTAAGTTTGACGACAAGGTCTTTTTTTTTTTCTTTTTCGTTTTGCAGGAAGAAATATTCATCCTTTGTTAGCAAATAATTGACAAAAAGGAAAGAAAATAAAAACACCCCAATCAATAAAACATAATATAACTGTATCAATGATAGTTCTATAATATCAATAAACCATATGTTAAGTAATAACAAACATATTCACATTAAAGATATGATATTTACATGATCTTGGTTATGTGTGGTAGGTCTATATCTAACAAAGAAATAAGCATGAATAGTTGCTGAAAAATTACACTTAATGGACTTCGTAAAAATCTTGTCTTTCCTGGAGGCGCTGTTGTGTATTATTAAGGACATGATGAAAAGAATAATCAATCTTAAAACGCCATGAATTACGTTTAGGAATTATTAAGTTAAATAGAACGTGTTAAGATGATATCAACACCGTATTGAGGCGAATCACTGCCTATCTCGTATGCCTAATAACTCGCATAATTTAATCATAAATGTAAAAAGCTATTTTCCGTAATTGCTAGCGAAAAGAGAGTAGATACCCGGTGTAATAACATAACTGACTGGTTTGATAACAGGCTAAATCAAATTAAGGTTTGTAAGACTATACCTTGTAAATTGGCAGCGAGACGAGGTTTAATTCGTCGCAAAGGGAGACACGGGACTGTTATTGGCGTTTCCTACTCTTCCCATTTTAAACGTACCATACTTTGTGTTAAAAGCTGCCTGATCTATTGTTGATATAAAGCCAATCCAGACAGTGTATAAACGTAGGTGTTAAAACGTTAAAAGGACAGAAAAAAGGGATGAACCTATTTCCTATTAGTTTTAAGAAAGTTAATGTTAGTAATAAACTAATACATTGCGATGAGTAGTTAACTAAACACAATCAAAATAAACATTGCAGCCCAACATTTTGATAATGAAACGCGTTAGACAAATACATGCAGAACGCGTTGTACAAATAATAAACTTCAGTGTCCTTTGATGGTTCACGTTTAAGGGGACTTATGAATACGTTTGACTGTTGGCTTAAGAAAACCAATTGATTATGCAGTTAGTGGATTATAAACGTTGCTCCGTTCTATACCAATAAGCACGATTAGGGTTTTCATAAGCTGAATGGGTTTTGCTAAACAGTTTGCAAACAATCTGCGTTTCAGCAAACATCATTCGAAATTAAGTAAAACTTAATATATGCTTTCAGATACACATCAATTAATCGTCAATAAAGGAACAGATATTGCAATAATCGCTTATAAAGGTGGAAATCAGTGACTGGGCTTGATTTGTATATTTTAGCTTGTCACAGTTTTTGTAACGGTCTGTATGAGATTCTGTGGTTATTCTTCAGTGAGACTTGTCATTATAAGTACGACAGCCATTGTTAACTATCTTATTGTTATCTTAATCAAATGTTCATAATAATTGTCAATCATCATCATCAAGTCATCAGTAACGCCATTATCATCATCTTCATTATCATTAACAGGATCATCATTAATAGTATTATCATCATTGCCATCATCATTGTCATCAAATTATATAACAGGCCTATATATATAACTTACTCTTTTTCTTTATATAAACCATAGCAGTGAAAAAGTTAAGGTCTTACATCGAACATTTTTCAATCACTATGCTGCTGGAGGAAAAAAAACATAAAAATAAAACATCATTACAATTAGGCCTAAGATTAAAGACATAATTATTAATATTTAAAAATTTACATAACAAAATATGTTATTTAAAAACATTTAAATTATTCACAAGAAGTATGAGAAGTATGCCCAGAGTTATGTAACGAGTCAAATAGTATCAGATATATGCCACGAAAATTATTTAAAAACTAGCGAGCATTCTAGAATAAGTCTTTATCACTAGACAGCTATACAAATATATATATATATACATATGTATATATATACATATATATATAAACTCTTGAGAGTTTTCGATGCAGCTTTTAAGTTATATATATATATATATATATATATATATATATATATAATTAATCCTCTCTTCCATGTTATTTATTTACTGTAACAGCCATGTTGTTACATGAATTATTATGTACTTCTTTGCCCATAACACTAATTCCATATAAATTGACAGATGATATGCAATGCGACAAAAATGCTCCACCACCTTATTTGATTAGTGATATTAGTGATATTTACATCAAAGAGTCCGGCATCTGACAAAGTGCATTTGGATAAGTGGTTATAATGAAATATCTGAATCAAATTATATGTCGTTTGCCTCTGAGAAACGAATTTTACCGGGTTTCTGACCCCATTGAATTGGACGCCGTTGTCGCTTTTATCCCACCACGCTCCCAATCAGCCTAGTTCTATCGGTTTACTTAACACGCTTCGTGTTAAGTCTAGCAAGAAAAAAGCTGGCCAAGCCGTGACTAGGGATATTATCGCCACACTTGTACATCACCTTATCAAGGTAGTTGCTAACAAAATGTGTTACAATTATTTACATAATTTAATTCGTTATGTTTTCGACATGTTCAATATTGTCACTCTTTTAATATTTTCTATTTACTGTATATTCTCTTTATATTTTTTATTCCATCTTTTTTTTATTTTTCCATTCTTTTTAAATTATATACAAGTAAATCATTTGATTTGCTATTCATCCTATCCAATACCTAGAGAGAAAACTTGCTTTAATATTTTTATTTGAAAATTCAAGGGAGTCGTATAGAACTTGGCCCCATAGCTCAGTTGGTAGAGTTTGCGAACGGTATTATCAGTGTAGGTCTTGGAATTCCGACGTGGAATTATGTTTATCGCTCTAACATTATTTGTCTTTAATTATCATAAGTGGGGGGGTTTCTTCATTCCAAAATTTCAAACTGGGAAAATCACTTAAACCCTCACTCTAGAAGTTCGACAATCCCTCTGAACCAGTGCAGATCAGAAAATGGTTTCTTAAACGCAAGCTTTATAAAAGACTGAAAGACCTATAATGGACTGTCAGTCCAATAAGTTGTGTATCATCTGACGTTTTTAGAATTGCATCAAAATGTTTTTAAAGAACATATTATGTCTTGCGTAAACCTATTTTATTTAAAAGAAGAAAGCTAATTAAAGTTCATTAAGTTTGTTCAGCAAATAAAAATTATGCCGTAACTCTTTTAAACAAATGAACAGCAACTAAGTACCTAGCAGCCGAAACGAGGCGTTTTGCTTCTTGTTCACATCAAGAATTAAGAACAGAAGAGTTTCTCCAGAAACCAAGCCAGAATCGCTTAGAAAATAAGCCTTGTATCATTTGCTTGATACAAAAAGATACACAAATTATTACTGAGGTCTCGCATTAACCAGAATGGGTACCGGTGTTACAGATATCCCCACCCCAAATAATTTGGAATCTGAGAGTCAAACACACTAGGAATTTAGACAAAAAAAGCAGTATTCATGGAGGCCAAAATTGTCGGTACCCAAACCATGCTCTACTCAAAGTGAGCCGGGTGAGGGGGGGGGGGGGGGGAGGTGAGGGGTGTTTTTTTTTGTTTGGTTTTCTATTTTTTTTTTAGTTTTGCTCTTTTTTCTTTTCTTTGCTCTGATTAATTCTTTTCTTTACAATGCCCTATTAGGGGAGGGATGAGTATTTACTTCAAAATGGAAAACATTTAGAGGTATATTGAATGGTATAATAGAGCCACGCACTTACTGAACATTATAGACCTAAGTACTTTTATAATAGGCTTAATTTCTTAACATAAAGACTAACCGTATGGTACCTTTTGAAGTTATATTTTGATGTGGTGCTACAGCCTATAAATTACCATCACCAATAAATCAATCAATCAATCAATCAATCAGTTTTCTTGATTTATAGTAAAATCAGGGAACAATGAGGTAAAATCCAATATTTTATTGAACAAATGCAGTTACCAAGAACGGAATAACACTCAATAAATACGATGGTAGACATTTTAATCTATGTTTTCATAATCTACTAAACGGTGACGTAGAGAGTAATGTTATCTGGAATGATAAGTGTTCCTAATACTAACATCGCAGGTATTTCAAATTAATCGACAAAGTGCAATTCTTCCCTGTGACAAATAAGCCTCGTTTGAAATTAATTTAGCCGTTGATTAAATGAAACATGTCTGCGAATTCGCAATCACAAAAAAATCCCCCTTGCTTTGCCATCTATTAATTGCTTCGGTCACGTAGGCAAAGACGAATTCAATTTAAAGCCTATATGTAATCACAGCTCTGTTTTCATGATCAATATGAGAATAGCAAACCAAAGAAGAGAGGTGAACTATAGTTGTTTATAATCTTGAACGTATAATTATTTGCAATCACCTCGTCGCGGTTTTTTTTTTTTTTTTTTTTTTTGCAATTTCCTCCTGGGAGAAAATTACTGTTAGTGATTCCATTCTTTGAAAAACGACTCATAACTTTGCTCGTCTGTACTCAATTTTGGAGATTTGTGGGATAATTAAGTATTCTAGGTTTGTTGACACTTTGTCAATGTGAGACTAAGGGAATCACATTACACAGTGATACCACTTCTTAAACATTAATCAATATTCTTATCCTTGCCTGGCTATTGCTGCTGTAGAAACAGTCGTGTCGATAGTTTTATTTTATTTTATTTTATTTTTTATTTATTTATTTATTTTTTTTTTTTAGAAATCGAGGTATGAAATTGGTATTATTGTGTTTAGTTAAGATCTTTCAGAATCTGTACTCCGGTGATGTGTCGCTTTTACAAATCAACCATAGTGTTTTAACCCTCTCAATTATTGTGTAAGGTGGCGCATCGAAGAAAGATAAGAATCTCCTCTCGTATAATCGGTATTGATCAGTGGTCAGTCGACAAGCTCTATCAATATAGAACACTGTCGATTGTTGCAAATTCTTTCCATCCTGCAAATTTTCTTTTTCAAATAATGCTTAGCTGTAGGCGGTACTGGCCTCAGAAAACGAGCAAGTTTTAGGGTAGTTTTATTATTCGTGCTATGAAGCTTGAGGCACTAAATAAATGTAGCTTCTAAATTATTATTTTTGTTTATTATTATTATTATTATTATTAGTATTAGTATTATTATTATTATTATTATTATTATTATTATTATTATTATTATTATTATTATTATTATTATTATTATTATTATTATTATTATTATTGTAGGTGTGCACATGTTTGTGTAAGGTATGTATTTACGATTTGATGAGTTGTTAAATTTTAAAAATTCTGAATGTTTTGTGCAATTTTTTTTCTTGAAATGAGAATTATTTTTGTCTTTGATTAGGCCTATATAGGCCTATATTTCCAAATTTTGCTGCAATTTCTATGTTAATGTTTTATATTTCGTTTGTTACCTTTATGACATAGGCCTAACTTGTTTTTTGTTATATCGTGACGTGCACAAAACACATTTCCATGTATGTTTTTATACAAATGGATGAATAAAATATGAAATGAAAATTAAAATTGAAATATGTATTTGCTTTTTAGAATTTCACAGAGCCAAA
The DNA here is from genome assembly GCF_011630105.1 of Anneissia japonica. Taxonomy (NCBI): domain Eukaryota; kingdom Metazoa; phylum Echinodermata; class Crinoidea; order Comatulida; family Comatulidae; genus Anneissia; species Anneissia japonica. Next base: position 548,877 of record NW_022730884.1, on the reverse strand, counting down.
CCAAATTTCTAGGCATGATCTGTACATTGATAAATAAAGTTATATTGTATATTTTAGGTCTATTGTATATTGTAGGCCTATTTTATATTGTATTGCTGTTTTAAATTTGTGAATTACATTGCCGCGATCTTTTGCGTTTCCAGTGCAAAAAATGGGATATAATTGAAACGTAGAAATTATTGACATTGAACCAAAAAAAAAAAAAAAAAAAAAAAAAAGTCATCATAATTTTAATTGTAATTTCAACTGTAAATGTGTCGAATGTCATGGCATACATTTTAGTGAGGAGCTTTTCATATGCCGGTTAAAAATAAACGTTGTGTTGCGTAATAGCTGATAATATTTACGGTATAGATTGGATAAGGCAACCAATCTTTAACAAATGTTAAAACTATACAATCCAGTGAGGGAGCTTTTCATAATGCCGGTTACAAATAAACGTTCTGTTGCGTAACAGCTGTTGATATTTACGGTATAGATTATGTGATTGGATAAGGCAACCAATCTTTGATAAATGTTAAAACCTTATATAATCCAGATTAGATCAACATATGAACAAATATGTATAATATTGCATGTTTATTGACCCCTGACTTGGACATACGCTGGAAAGTTCGAGCGAGCCTTTTAAAAAGTGGTTGTCTTTAAAACTACATTGGCTATGCCAGTATATTCAGGCCTTGGTTCAAAGTAAAAAGATTTGCCTCCAAGCTCAGTATTCCAGAATACCGGTAGGCCTATTGACCAAGGCTGACCAGGTAGGCCCATATTGGACACAACACGTGCACCGGAATAACAGTAGTATACCAAATTAACCCTATGAGTACCGGTAGGCCTACACAGTATTATGGGTGGTTCAGCTAGCTCATTGCCATGGTTCGTGCAATTAACCCACTCGAACCACAGAAAACAAAAATTAAGCCCAACACATCACTAATACCGGCAATCGTTAATTGTCACTAAAATCGTTGCTAGCATAGGTTATGAAAACACACCTCTAATTAAAGACCACCTCGAATTAAAGAACACTCTTCTGTGATACCATTTAAACAAATGTCTTTTATCTTTATTATTCTAAATAAATACCAAAGCTCCCAAAGACCATGGAAACCCCGGTCCCAAAATTGGACTATAATTAAAGGATGACTTACAATAAATTAGAAATTATGTTGTTACAATAATTACAAAATGTTCCAATTTTAGTTTGTGCAATTTCATTTAAATCTTGTTGAACACACCTCTTTTATACTGGGTGCCAATGTTTGAAAAGTGGTGTTTATACACATTTAATGCGAATGTAAATAACTTTAATTCCAACTAATTTAAAGAATCTCATATTTAAATGTAGCGTAAACACAAAACAAAGCAAAATTAGCCATCGCGTAGGACGTTTTAAACGTTATGGTTAATTCTAGTAAATTACCTTTACCTGTTTATTCTAATAGATACTGTAAAGATAAATTCCCGTATATCTGGTTCTCTATAATTTGTAGATTCAGTTAATTAGAATTAACAAATTGCTTTTGTTTAAGTTATCCTTATCGACTTAATTAAGTTCATAACGAGCATAGATTAACCAACAGGTGAATGATACGTTAACCATTCTCAAAGTTCATAATTATTTTCTAGTATAATCTTATGCATTATTGACTGCTTTATGGATGTGCGTGTATAGATAATGTATTGAGTTATCTATAAATTGGCTCATTTAAACAAGTAAAGTTATCAATTATTGTGATAGAGCTGTGTTGGATTCGACGATTATACTGTATTACCTGTATAATATGAACACCTGAATAAATAAACAAATTTCTTGAGAGTTACCATTTTAATTCATAATGCTCTCAACACGAATGTAGGCCTATGTATAAGGTTTATATGTCGAAATATACTAATATATAAATATCATATATGCCTATAATATGTGGG
>NW_022730884.1:539890-546852 GCF_011630105.1 Anneissia japonica | reverse complement strand
TACGGCAACAATTACTCCTGTCTCTTATTCTCATCTAGATGTGTATAAGAGACAGATGTTAACACGACCAAGTTGCATTGAACCGTGATCAAAATGTGTAGGACTGTAATATGCATGTAAGGCAAATATCATTATACTAAAGGGCAATGCTGCTTCGCGTAGTCTTCCACATACCCTCGATTGAAAACGAGGAAGTAAAAGTATTAATTGTATCGATACTGAATTGTTTTTGTTTTATCATATTAATAAATGCATAAATGTGCAGACGCCATGTGGCATTACAATTCATCAACTAACTTATTAACCAAGTTAGCTAAGCCCTGGTGAAAAGAGTCAGTCGTTAATGAGTGTTATAACCTATCCACGATTCAAGTCACTTAATTACCAACACATTCTATTGTATTTTGCTCCGTCTTTTCCAGTGGTGTGTTTGCATTAGTAATTCATTTTTCATTGCAAGTATTTAGTGGAGTTGTTGATAAATAAAATGCTCATCGTCTTCCTTTACCGGTACTCGGCTCTTCAATTAGAAAACAAGGATCGTCCTCAACTAAAGACCTTTGCAAAACATGATCACTAATTCTTTCCATTAAAATTTATGCAATATAAAAAACGGCGCAAAATTGTAATAATTGATACGTGAAGTGGATCTTGAACGAATATCGTCTGCTATCTCTTCATCTACGCGCCAAATGTTACATTTAGTCGGCGTAACGAGTGCTCAGGAAACCTCGGTTTATTCAGAATCGATTAAGAAGAGTAGCTTTTCCTTTCAAGATTGTTGACGTGAAGTGTTTGTTGTTTACTCTTTAATCAAATCAAAATGGTTCAATTTAAATCTTATATATCCCTTGTTAATCACTCCATCCTGAGGTTAAATGGTTTCTGATGTAATAATACTGTGCATTAAGTCGGTTTAAGTATTTCAATAACAGGAATTCTTTGCAATAATTTCAAAGGCCTATTCATTCGTATTTAATAATAAAATGTAAAGGTGTCTCGTACATGCGACTCCTTAGGTTTATGTTTGACGGTGCACATAAATGAATAGTTTGGAAGATCTATTTAATCATTCCTTTTTGTTTATCACAGAGAGGCGTGAAGCCCCTTGGTAAGGCTTCTTCGTACCTTAACTTGGGTTGGGTCTGGGTAGAGCTCTGGGGTGCGGAATAAAACCCCAACTTCGGCGTAGGTGACGTTTTAAGGGAGTATTTTCATGGTTTTTACACTTTTATATTTTCATGTAGCGTCATGCGGCCATAAAACATCCATAATACATACAACAACATCTGAACTTAGTTTTAATGTAAGTGAACGGGGGTCTCGAGATAAAGTTGAGTTATTAGACCTAACGTGGGTGTGTGGGGTTGTAGGTGTTTGTGTGTGTTTGTGTTTGTTTTTTTATATTGAAGAAATCATTTTTAATTTGTTCGATCTCATGCCTAATTGAAATATTTGGAAATGGATCTTAGTGATACGGCAACAATTACTCTGCGTCATTAACCTAATCACATTAAAACTATCAGCATAGTTTTGTTACCGAAATTTGATTCCAACGTTCTCAAGAAATTAGTTATTGTGTCCGTTCATCGGACTATGGTGTCAATAACAAAATGAAATCTACCCAGTGAATTACTACACGGGCTACACCGATTGACAGATTGCGGCTACAAAAACTCTCAAGTAATTCAATAGCCTAGAACAAAAGACTAACGTAACCCTGATCGTACTCTGCAGCATATGACGAAATACTGTTTGTATTGTTATGATTTTTTTTTTCTTTTCCTCTCGAATCCATTCAATCAGGAGGAGATTTCTATAAGCTCCGAGACCAGGTTAGGTTACATGTAACAATTAGCGAGCTTTGCGCAGGCTAATGGAAAGAGTTGCTGCAGCGGGCCCACGAGTGGGTCCGGTGGGATCGAAGGACCAGGTGAGGGACGTGTACGGGAAACTGATACCAGTTATCGTTATCAATAATTATGGGACTAATATGATATTACGTGTTTGTAAAATCACTCCATGGTTTGGTGGAGATGTTCACCCAAATTGACTATCGTGAGACGGTGCGCCTTAAATACTCCTGGAGAACGGTGTGGTGGTGTTTGGTTTCATCTGCGTTGTTATATTTAGGCCTATTGTTTTTCCCATTTTTCCAATTTAGATATATTTCATCCCTACACCCTATTAGTCAAAATACAAAAAAAGCGAAAAGCTCTCAAATGTTCATGAGCCCTATATAAATACAAGTGCTAATGCATGTATATCTCCATTAAACTAAACTGGTATTCTTAAACATCTCGTTGATTAACAGAGAATACAATAGGGTGGTTTCGCAACCTCACAAAAACGATAACAAGTACGAATAGGCCTACGTCATTATCAATATCGTCATTCGTGCCTAAAACATACCTGACAATATGCTATACGAGCTGAATATGAACCTTGCTTTATGCAAAGAGCATAAATCGCCTACATTGTGGCTGATATGCTACTGTAGGGGAAAGGTTGTCTAAAACTTGATGACGTATCCGTATTCGTTATGGTTTTCGTATGTTGCAATATCTCCCTATTAATCCTATAAATCCTCCTAAAACGCTACCATAATCGTATTCATCCCAGACATCATTAAAATTATTACATTATCATCATCAAAATTACATCAGCATCATCATCATCATCATCCTCATCATCATCATCATCATCATCATCATCATCATCATAATTATAGTCCTGTATTATATTGTACTAGTACTAGTCCTTGTTATATTGTATTATAATACACTGTACTGTATTTAACAAACAAACTCAGCTTAACTGAAAGGAAAAGGAAAAGAAAGGAATTGTGCCTATCTAAGGAATGGACGATCACACGAATCTCTTTAAATGGTTCAATCAGAGGAATATTTCAAGATAATGGCTAATTTATCTCAATTAAGATGTATCCACAATATAATATAATATAATATAATATAATATAATATAATATAATATAATATAATATAATATAATATAATATAATATAATATAATATAATATAACATAATATAAAAGTATCATAAATGCATTATTAGTATTATTATTACTATTAATATTATTATTGTTATTATTATTAATAGGCCTATTATATATATAATATTGTATGTATAATATATTAGGCCTATATTTAATATTATACTTATTATGTTATATTATACCCATTACATTATTATTATCATTATTGTGTTGTTGATATTCATTATTATCGTTATTTTCAACATCTTCATCTTAATAACTATACTTGAATATAGGCCTATATAAATTATATTGTATCGTTTTGTATTAGATTATTATTAATCAAGCATTAATACGATTATTATTATTATTATTATTATTATTATTATTATTATTATTATTATTATCATAATAATTATCAATAACATTTCCAATATCAATAACATTACAATTATTATTATTGTTATCATTATTATTATTATTATTATTATTATTATTATTATTATTATTATTATTATTATTTCATTATAATTGTTATTATTATTATTATTATTATTATTAATATTATTATTATTATTTATTATTATTATCATCGCCATCATCACTACCAATATAAATACTACGGTTATCCTATATTATGTGTCATAAAATCATAACATCTCTACATCACCATCACTTCACATCTTACCAAATCATAATACACTTTTTATGCTATCTTATATCATAGCCTTTATAACAATAAAGTATATTATATTCTACTGTAGTAGGCATATGATAATTACGTATGTGAGTATTGGGGAGGATCCAGATATTTGCAGGATAAACAGAAATCAAAAGGCACTCCTGTGTATAGATGACATAAGTTTATACGACGTGGAAAATTATCTTCTGTCTTGTCACCCTCCATCTTTTGAGAGACGTATATAGCTTAAAAGTAAAAAATGATATTAAATTAGCTTGAAAAAGATTCTGATAAAAAAAAATGCAGCTGCTGGCTATTTACCAACATTTTCTGATGTCAACCAAACATCCCTCAAACATCTTAGTGGTCCCTCACCTCCTCCGCATCCGCTCCAGGAGTGTCATAATGTTTGATACCGATAACTTCTTTATAACATATATTCTGTTAATATTTAATGAACATTCGTCTTTGTATTAGCGGCACTCACTCATTGAACTGAGTTGTACGACCACCTCTGTACTGAATACTGTTTTAACTTCCACTATAACTTCAATAATTATCTCGCATGTCTTACTTTTGTAACTTGAAAAGTCCTCGTCCAATTTGTAGATTCGTGTTAGTGTAACATTAGGCGTTTTTTTACGATATTTTAATAGGCATAAAGGAACTAAAAAATACTAATAATGGTAAGACACCTAAAATAATAGTGCACGATTCATTTCGCAAAATGTGTGTATCCCATGATAAGGATAAGATACTACTTTTCAAGTCAAGTTCGATTCATTTGAATTTAACTTGTAATACAACATTGGGATTACGTGAACCTTATATTACAAGAAAAGACAAAACTTACAAATTATGAATTAAAGATGTGTATAAGAGACAGTATATATTGTAGATATGACCACAAGCTCAAATATGAACCAACCCGCAAAGGAAACCAAAACAGACGAAATCGAAAACGTCAAATCATCTGGTTTAACCCACCGTAGCGACAATGTTTCAACCAACATAGGCCATAAATTTATGTCTATCATTGACTCATCATTCCTTCCAAACCACCCACTCAGAACAATATTTAACCGGAACTCTTTGAAATTAAGCTACACATCTATGCCTTATATGAAACAGATAATTTCAAGCCACAACAAGACGCTGCTGAAAAAGGAAACAACAGATTCGACCGCACAAACTAATTGTAATTGCAGGAGAAACGTAACTTGCCCATTAGAAGGAATCTGCTTAACCATAGAAGTTATATACCAAGCGACAGTTACCAGATATGGCGACCAAACCCAAGAAACGTAGATTGGACTAACAGAGCACACATTAAAAACCAGATACAACGGACAAAACAGATGATAACAGTAACTTCAGGAACAAGACCCCCAAAAAATGCTACAACTCTTAGCCAATGGACCCTTAAGGATAACTCTATTCTGTACCGGTACTCGTTAAAATGGTCAAATGCAAGCCATACTCTCCGGCCCAAAAAAAGTGTAATCTATGCTCGATGGAAAAGTATTTCATAATTTGTAATGTAAACCAACATTAAATAACAGAAATGAATTAGTAACTTCATGTAGACACAGAAAAAAAAACACATCTAGGCCTATAGTGTAACAATTGAGCAATATTAACACCATAGCTAACCAATGGTAGGAACCATAGCAACGTATATTCGCCTTATCTCTTAGCATAAATCTAATTCTTGTACTGACTACTCACTGTGTATTTGTGCCTAATGAGTGTGGGCAGCTTAGGAATTTTTTTTCGAAATTATCATAGTTTAGGCAAAAACAATTTAATGTTACAAAGCAGTACCTAACATACTGTACCAGTAAATACCAGTAAGGCAAAAAATAAAAATTATAGGCCTACCGACACCGTACTCGATGTTGATTGGTTCATATCGACAGATGCAAAGTTTGTTTAGGTGTGAATACCGGACCACAACATGTTTTTTTTAGTTAATCTTGAAAAAATACAGTAAATATGATATCACCTAGTGTTTCTTTACTTAATGACTATAGGCCCGTCCTAATTTGCCAATATGTTGTCCAGAGCAATGCTAATTGCTTATCAATACATATTATCTTAGGATCAATTTTGGCAAGAAACTGCAATAGATATGATTCGTTAAGATCAAAGTAAATTAACGAATTCGACCTTGCTTTTATAACCAAAATACTTGATTGAGGAGCACAGCCGAATTCCTATTGTAAGCCAATAACATTAATGATATTCATAACAGATTTATTTGTTGATAAGGCTAACGGGCAGTCATACATTTCTACTGTAAAAATAATTCATGCAAAGTCGGTCTAGCCTACTATAGACATACAGTTGAACCTCTCCTGAAGACCACCCTCACAGGATCACAGGGAAACTGTGGCTTATCATAGGTGTTTGCTTTCATGAGTTAACGCATTTTTTTTAGCACAAAAGTTGTCGCTTTGTTTTTTTCTTCAGGACCTCGACGGGCCTCCGCCGGGCGGCTCCTTGGTTTTGTCCGCTGGGATGCGAGTTTCATATAGACACAACACAATCATTGGTTAGGGGAAGCCCATGCAAATGCGATGCAGTAAACCCCGGGGGTTCCTATCCTTAGTATAGTAATCAAAATGTTAATTTACCAAAGCCCACTGAAATTGAGGGATCCAACTGTATTTGTCCAAGAGTGATAATATAGCACGCTAAACACGCTCAATATATAGGCCTAGTAGGCCTATCTCAAAACTTCAAAAATGCACCCTGGTTACACACGGTAGTAAGTGAGGTTTATCGATTACTTTACTGCCTTATTACAATCCAATTATATTATGTGCGCTTATGCCTTTATTGCCTTCTTGACACTTCTGAAGTGGTCCAAGAGAAAACTTACTTTACGACATCTAACAATACGCTGTGTCATAATAGACTGTTAAACTGTGGTAAGAGTGTTACTAGTCTTTGATGTGCCGCCATAATGCTAAATTTTATACATGTTTTATGACTAAATTACTATATAATGCGAGCTACTTTGCTTAGAGTTTATGTGCCTCTTATAGAGTAGAGTGTGTTCAAAAGCATTTTGCTCCAAACAAAATTCATTGTAATGATTATAGACCTATTGTTTAAATTTTGAATGTCTCGCCTACCTAAGCGAAAGGAACAATGTATATTAAACCAAATTAGGACTCGTTATGTAACATATAGGCCTGTGTTTTGTGCATTTGAAGTAAACAACATTTTTTCATTTATTTAGCTCTATTCCGGTATATATATATATACACACACACACCCC
>NW_022730884.1:504091-539313 GCF_011630105.1 Anneissia japonica | reverse complement strand
CATACACACAAGAACAAGGATATGGATTATAGTAGGTCGTCAGGACAAGAGGTCTTGTGCTGAAATAAAAGAAGAGTAGTACAGATGACAGTGGAGAGGTCGGCAGAGAAGGATGTACTTGACTGCAGAAAACTAAAGAACGATCGAAGGGACAGAAACACAATACCGTACTTCAAGTTTATGTTAATTGTCAGGATTGAAAGTTCGTCTATTCCGAATGACGGTAAATTTAACGATGAAAGTTGTATGTTGATGAAATCCATGTAATTTTGTTGCTCCCATTGGTTTCTTTACTTTTCCTATTGCTTCGTTTAATGATTGTTCTCCAGGTGCATTAAATGCCCCTCGAATCATAATCGTCGTTGTTTTATGATTTCCTACCATTTAGTTTCGTTAGTGAGTTCTTATAAAGTTTGATTTATTATTTTATACGGCCATTTGAGTATTCTGTGGAGGAGGTTTCTGTGGAATCGATCAATCTTCTCTTCGTCGATTTTGTTTAAGGCCCACACTTGCTGTTTTATGCATATTCTGATACTATCTAATTTTTAGGCTTATGTGTTTACATGGTATTGATTGTTATATTTTGTATATATGTTGTATGTGTTAAAAGCGACCTACGAAAAGTGGAGAATCAAGAACCCAAGAAGGGAGAGATAAAAATTAGATTTAGTGGACGATGACGTTGATGTATATACCACATAAATAGTACAGACTTATAAACAGTTTAAATATGCGTTTATTTGTACGTACACAAATGTCGGGCACATCCTGGGGCCACCTTTAGTTTGGAAACGAATTCCAGTCTTTAATTGTATTGTAAGCGAAAAAGAATATTTTAAGGATCCAATTCAGTTGGCCACTTATGAAGGCATCAGCTTCTAAAATCATTACCGATGACTACATCACAACACTAATGCGGCTGCGACGTTTCATAGGACAATGCCTTAATATTTCTGGCGGAGACAGATGGCGCTGTTTACAATCCAACAAAACATCCATGGACATCCTACAATTGCATAAATATATTTTCGTTTTTGAATCCATTGCTGAAATACAAATTCAATACAAAAATATTATGTATTTTTGTATTCGAATATACTTTATTTAAGGAAACAATTCAAATATAAATATCTGTCCCTTTGTGTAGTTGAATTCTTTGCTCAAATACAAATTATTATAATACAAAAATATGTTTCTGTATTTGAATACTTTGCTCGAACTTGTATGCAACTGTCAAAAAAGAAAACCCAGAAATAGTAAAAAAGGAAAACATTGTACTATTAAAAGGTAATTTTTATTTGCAAAATCTGTACATTTATATGCTACAAAAAAAATGTAACAAGCATTGAAACATCTACAATTATTAATTTTTAAAGATGTACTGTCTCTTGTAAAATCCCGAAGAATACCTAAGCAAATCAAATTGTCCACTTACGGGAACCAACAATTACGTTATCAACTTCGAATAAAATATTAGAACAGGAAAATTTGACATAGGCCGGAACTCATTGCATTGCATGACCAAACTGTCAGCCGATTGTTGGTGGCATTCTTACCGGATCGTTATCATTATTAAAAATGATCCATTGAGCCTGCATGATTGCGTTGCTCCACATAATTGCGTCGGTAATTCTTCTCAATTAAACAATTTAATGAATAAATATAATTTAGCTTTGTAAAGCATATTCACAATTTTACATGATTCATGCAAATGTTAATAAATTACTAAAATGTTAATTACAAATATACTGCCATGAAATCCCAATAAATTTAAATTGTTTAACTGGAAAATTTCAATAGCTTTTACTTCTAACTAAAAATTACAACCAGAAAAGAAAATCCTCACTAATTAATGGATATTAATTATTTTTACTATAGTGAAATAGCAAATTTAGGTTTTTTTCTAGTGAGTCTTATTAAATAATTGAAAAAAAAAAAGATTTTTTTTCTGCATCTATTAATTCAAAATTGATAACTTGCGATATTGATTTTTTTAACAAATAAGTGATTCAAAGTTATATATGAATTTTTTTAGGTTTTCTCTATGGTGGCAGTAATCTTTAAACATAGAATACATAGGAATTATCAATTTATCGCATATAATTATGAACTATAATAAAACAGATATTATAAACCAGATCTCCATTTTCATATGGAGCATGATTCGAAAGGGTAGAGGGTGCTATTCAATACCAGTTGTTTAGCAATAATGGAGGTACATTAACCCCCAAAATCAATCTCTTGACCAATCAGAAACTACTTTATATACGTAAATAACAACATCACACATAAGTACATACTACTTAATTTTCTGATTGGATACAAAAATCTACCCAGTCTGTAAGATAAGGGGGTGTTCTCATTTCTTCACACTCTTATCCCAAGAATAAATCAGTTATCAGTTCTGTCTATAACAAAGTAGTCATAAATATTACTGTTGAAAAAAATTTTAACAAATATCATTAAACAAAATTTTTAAAAAATAAATAAATTAGCACCTATTATAATAATTGTCACCATTTTCATTTATATTTTTACAATTACTACATTTATTACTGTATTTAAGTAGAGTTTCCCATCATTGTTTTATAGGAGTGAACAATTTCCATAAAAGAGATATGCTTACACGGTGGGTAAAGCTTTCTTCCGAAAATTAGAAAACGAAAATTCATAATATTTCATAGATTATAAGTTTAAACTTGATATTAGGAAATATCTCCATCAGTGTTGAAGGAACCTCTTCGTGTCAAGTTCAATACAATATCATATACTGTAATATATGAATTTATTGCTGAATTTAAAATATTTCCCTATTCAAGAGAATGTACTTGCTCGTACAGTAGCTTAATTGAGTAGTGCACCTGACCGGTAATTGGAGGGCTAAGGGTTAAAATCTTGATAGGGGGAGAAATTACTTTTTATTAAAAAACTAATTACAGCAACTATATTTTACATAGTATATCAAAAAAAGATTACAAAATATAGTTTCTACTATATATGCAGGTCTAATTTTATAACATTTAAAATGTCAATTTAATTGACAATAAATATATGTGAGGTCTCACCATGAAATGAGACGCATCGTTGGTGAAATCATATCGAGATATTCACCAAAACAGGCTAAATTCAACATTTTTACAAAATTTTTATTTTAATGTTTTTTTGAATAACTTGATACTTATATTTTATATTTTCTTGCCAAAACAGTGTTCTCTGCACATATTCTGTAATTCTAGTCATATGATTTGTACAGGTTAGTTTATCTTTGAGGCTGATTTTCTCAAAATATGGTTCGTATACACCTAAACTTTAAATGCTCACATCTCTGGATTTACTTATAGTAGGGAAGCCATTCAAAGACCAAATGAAAGCTTATAATGTGATCTACACAAATATAATATAAACTCAATTTTTGAATTTCTAACCATGAGACTCCTTTTATGGCGAGACCTCACATATTATGTCATATTTATATAAGCCTTATATTAGAAAGGCATTCATTTTAACACCATTAGAACACATTCAGGGTACCTGTTATTGGTACCGGGTTTAGTGGGTGTTGCATGGCCACCATCTACCTGCAATTCTACTCATTCTTGGCATCTTTCGTGCTAAAACTCACTTGAATTGTTAGTGTTAAATCTACTTTATCTAAAGCTTCTTCACTTCTTCCCCCAAATTTCCTTCTTACAGATCTTTTTACTTTTATTTGCCTTCTTGGGTGGAGGTGCAGCTCCTGCCTGCATGTGCCGACCATATAAACTGAAATTTAAAATATATGTATACAGTACATCAGAAATTAAAATACATTAGAAACAGTAAAATATATTTATATTTTAAATGTTGTTGTCATCTAACAGCAAGATTGTAATGCACTATATGTCTTATAAAATATGAGGCTGAAGAAGTTGGATGTCCTTTACAGTTATATAATGGTATGCATGCACATACAAGTGCGCTAGTGTACCGGATTGATTGAAGTACACCGTGTCACAGTAATTATTTGGAACTGAAAATTTCATTACACATTATGGATTGGATGTGTAAACACCAAGGATAAACCCACGAAAGTCTGAAGAAGACTCATTTCCAGTGGGGTCATTCTGGTGGTGATTGGGCAGTACACCGGGAGATAATCTCCTTACTCTATTCCGAAGAGTGTACTGCGTTCTTTAAATGCACCTGGGTCAACTTGTTCAGTGAAAACACAGTGCCTAGCACCAGTTTAACTGGCTGAGCTAAGCTGCTATCTAATGATTCAAAATGCAATAACCTAGAAAATATTTTATATAAAATATTCCAAGAATTTGTGAGATTTCTTGATTCCATTTAGGAATCCAGATTCATGATCTTATTTTCGGAATGCTTTTCTTGCAAAACTGACAGGATAAAGCAAGATAATCTCTACTTCATCGTATATATTATACTATTTATATCTATAAATAATCTGTTACTTACTATTTATATGTATCTGAACGAATGTATTCGAAGACATGAGAAACGCCAACTTGAAATTGGTCTAAAATGGGAGGTACCCAGGGGTTGTTGTCTGCCCTGAATACGGCTTGGTTTGAGTACAAATCAAGTTTACCTATAACAAATATTAAGATTAATAATAACAACCTTGTATTATCTAAAACAAATAAATCTATTTTAGAGGGCTCATTCTTTTTATGGCAATAATTCACATCCAATCCAGTACGCATCATTACACCAACTGGTCTTCCGTGGCTAAAGGCTGTTGACCTATAACACCAGATGGAATGTCACAAATTAAATTTGAAAGAAAATCTGATGGGAATTTTCTTACACTCTGTCCAGATTACATAATTTTCTTTAACAAAAATATGTTGTATACTTAGGTATAGTCATGATGTGCCTATATATGGTCATGGTGTGATGTCATCATGACCATATTTAGGCATGTCACATGTTTTAGTCAATTAAAATTTGATAATCTGGCAGAAATGTGTACACCCACTTGTCTCATGGAAACAGAGCAATCTAACATTACATTTTTTTTCTAAAATGAAATAATATTTAATTTAAATCCTGTGTTATTCTCATCTTACCAAGCTCGGGTGGTAGAACAGTGAGTCTGTTGCCTTGTATGTGTAGCTCACGTAACATTGCCAGCTCACCGATTGCTTGTGGTAGAGATATAAGATCATTGTCCCTAATAGCAAGCTAGTTGGGATAAAAGTTAAGAAAAATTATGACCATGTTTAGCATACCAGTAAGGCATAAATTAAAGTTCATAAAATATGTTTAATAATAATAATAATAATAATAATAATAATAAGCAGTTAATAGTAAATACATTGTCTGTGGTACATGTTTTAAAAACTTCATAATAATTGAATAAAACATTGAATTTGCTCATTTACAAGGAGCAACTAATTTCTCAACCTTTTATATTCTTTATATGCAAGGGTCCCAATTTTGGAAGTCAATTCACTGGGCCGGCAGAACATATTTCAAAGTGAAAGGGCCCACTAGTAAGATGAATGGGAATATGAATCGCAAGGGAGCGCTTGCGCGACCGAGCAGCTCACGGGTGGGGCCCAGGGGATCCACCCTTGGAAGCTCTGGGGTTTAGACATTTTAGTTCAGTTTGGCTGGCTTATTTTGCATAGCTGAAAATGTATCTCGGTTAGGGACTGGATAAACAATCTCTTTCCCCTCCCTCTCCTCCTTCTTCCCTTTACAGGGGCGGATCTGGGTTCAATTTGGGGAGGGGTAAAAAACCCCACAAAGAAAGGGGGTCTGGGTTCCCCTGGGTAAATTTTGATTTCTAGATGGCGGGAAATTAGCTTTCCCGACTACTGAGGTGACTTTTAAGTTCTTCAAAATTCAAGGTTTTCTCTCTCTTAAAAACAATTCCATGAATCAATGAACACTAAAGAGAAAGGTGGATTCAGGTTCTAGCCGGGAAAATGTTTCTTTCACAAATTCTGATGGTCTTTTAATTACTTTTTAGTTCAAAATTCAAGGTTTTAGTCCCATCTTGAAAACAGTCAGGTAAATTTTTCTTATTCATATACAGTAAATAGGCCTTATGTATGTATGTATACATACATAAAAAAAAAATGAATAGTTGCATACATAGGCCTATTCTTTTTTCCCATAAATCGATAAATCCCAAAAAGAAAGGGGGGTCCGGGAAAATTTTGATACATAAATGGCAGGAAATGAGCTTTCCCGACTTCTGAGGTGTCTTTTAATGACTTTTAAGTTCTTTAAAACTCAAGGTTCCCCCCTCTTGAAAACAGTTCCTCCGGCCATGATTCAAATAGATGGTTTAATCAGCTTTTGTAAAATGTTATTCTATTTTGCTAGACGTGGTGATATCCACTGCCAGCTAATTTCAACAGGAGACTTCTGACCTCCTGCATTACACAGAAAAGAAGACAAGGGATGAACCTTCCATTATCAGGTGACCCTCCACAATCAGTTTATTTCTACACCATTACACACTTGCATACCTGTTTCAATTGGGTCAGCTTGCCAATTTCCTCTGGAATTACTTCAAAGTCATTATCACTTAAGTATAAGGCCCTCAGAGTACCTAAAACACAACATTAATCAGAAATTGTTTATACCACTGACTCCTGATACTTGCTTCCCTGCTTTGTTTTGTTAGTTTCAAGAATATTAATTGGCTTACTTTAATGGATAATGCCTTTAAGTTTCTTCTTTTTCTCTAGTGACTTTAAAGCATTTTTAAGAATGGATATAAACGTTATGAATATTTTATAATTATTTATAATGTTAAAAATCTTTAAACAGTGTTAGAATAAAATTGTTATTGTAAATTTTAAAAAATAAGTTTGGTTAAATAATAAAGAATGTCAATAGAGCTTGCTTAGGTTTACATAAAACTCAGGCTCCGGAAGAAAAACCAAATTTTGATATGTTGAAGAACTGATATTTCTAAGACGGAAAAAAGTTGTTTGACAAAAAACTGAGGAACGGTAAATGAGATACATATTTTTAAATACAGTATTTAAAAACTGGTAGAAAAAGGGGTGTCAAACAATTTTAATGTGTCTTTGAAAAATCAGTTCTACAACATATCAACAAATTTTTTTCCTCCAGAGCCTGACTTTAATGAGCATTATAATGTTAAAATTATTTAGTGTTTTATTTAAAACTTACCTAAGAGGAAGAAGTTTTTACTTAAGCTGTTTTCACTCAGGTTATTGTAAGTCAGATCAAGCACTTCAAGCTTCGGGAAAGCCCCGAATCCCCTCGGAAGGTGGTACAAACGGTTCATCCTAGTACAAAAAAAAACAAAAAACAAACAAACAATAAGCATAAATTGAAAATAATACATTCGTATATTGTATATATATATATATATATATATATAAATATATGTTCCTATATTTGAGGACAAGTTTCCAGGGGTTCCCAGTTGGGAGTCACTTCCTGGAGGTTTAATTAAATGCGCTTTCTTTTAAAACATCTAATTTCACTTTACTGCGCACGGTGATACCCATCGGCACTGACGTCCGTGAGACATTGATAATAAAGCAGTAAAAACATGCAAAAACTATGAATTCGTGGGAGATGGGTTTTCAGGGGACTTCCGTGAGTTGCAGGTGATGTGGGACCCCTAAGTTTCCATCATTTCATATTACTTACTAGAATTCTATCCGGTCTACCCCAACGCTACTGTGCGCAAACAGTTGTATGATGGGGTGATCTAGCTGGATTAATTAGGCCATTGGCTGTCCTGAGGCAAAACAACGTAACTGACATTTTTGTCGATTTTGAGATAATATAATTTGGGAGTATATTTAAAACATGTCTGAATTAAATGTGAAACTTTCAGGTCTCAATAATGCGTCGTATTAGAGATAGCAACACCTATCTATAAGCACAAAACTTAAAATCTAGTTGTTTTCCGTGGCAATTCAACGTAACTACAAGATTACGGGGCAAAACGACGTATCTACGATAAAGATACGTTGTTTTGCCTCAGAATGGTATTCAAAAATTGTCTTGAATAATATTTATTTTTACACATGACTAGGTGAGTTGTTATGCCCAACTCAGACAGCATCGAATGACGCAGTTCGATGCAATTTGGCCGTTGTGCAAATATTAACATATTTAATATTCTAAGACGCAACTGTTGCTGATGCAGACCTATCGCGTTGATGTTTAACTCACGCTGATGCAGACCTATCGCGTTGATGTTTAACTCACACAGACCCAACATGACAACAAATCGCGTCGGGGCTGTGTCGTACGACGCTGTCCGGGTTGGGCTTGAGCAACTACACTCAAGGGCAGAATCTGTTATTTTTTTCAGTCTTTGTCCTCACCCTACATTGAGCCTTTTCAGGTTTTGCATGGAACTGAAGTTAGTTGGTAACTCTTCTATGTGATTGTTAAACAGATTCAAGACCTCCAACTTATGAAGTTCTACGACTGCTGGCGGCACACCTAGAATGCAAATAAATTGAGAGTTTGTTTAGTAATCTGCATTAGGACTATTGGTTAAAGTGTTAATGTGTATTGTGATGTCATTGGACCATATTTAGGCATATCACATGTTTTTGTCAAATAAAATTGGATAGACCCGGGACAGGGCTTAACACACATTTAGTAAGTGTCATTATCTTAATTATAATACTTGAAATATAAACATATTTTGAAGTTAATTGTTTACTTTGGTTATTAGTTTTCATTTGAAAATAGCAAATAACAGTATTTTCCTTGCCAAGTGCAGCATATCATTATGAATACAGTACATGTCGACCCTGCTTCTCAAACTTTGGGTCGTGACGAATAGTTTAGGACACAGAGATGTAGACTATTAAATTGGCTGGTAAGCGCTAGTAAGCAGTCAGTAAATTTGGAAAATTTTGGGGGGGATTTGTGTCTCATTGGGAGTTGGATTAAACTGATTTGAGGTGAATTTAACTACCTTGAGCGCGATTACTTTTTTGTCTTCGAACATTTTCAATGGAGGTGGAGGCAACTGGGCGTGACTAATTTTTGGGGGCGCTCCCCATGCACCCCCAATATACACCATTGCAACAGACACGTCTTAAAATTAATAGCTTGAATATTTACACCGAACATGGAATAGCATTTACCATGTGGACATTTCGATCTGTCATTCAGTGGAACTTTTTCAACCGAATGATGGTGTTGGGGGGTGTGGTGGAGTGAAAATAATATTACAATCAAAATATTTTATGAGCATGTCATTCTGTGAATCCGTCAGTTGGTTAAGTGTTTTCAAAATGGCTCTGATATAACAATGTAGAGCAGCGGTTCACAAACTATGGTTCATGACCCAAAATTGGGTCGTAAAATAAATTTTGAGGGTCATGAGACACTTTATAAAGTATTTCAAAATTGAACTTTATATTCTATTAAAATTTTAATGCATTACAGTATGTGCATTCCCCTGTGCATTCTAAATATCATTTATAAATTTAACTTCAATTTTGTTTACCAGTTGATCAATTATAAGTAGGGCTAGGTCCATCTGATTTTCAACATGCCAAAAAGTGGGTCACAGCAAATTGGCTGGATGTTTGTTTGGGGCCATCGGCCAAAAAGTTTAAGAACTGCTGATTGTTGTAGAGTGTTGTGCGACTACTTTACTTACTATCGATTTTGTTGTGGCTCAATGTTAGCCTTGTCAGATGGTCTGCCAGTGAAACTATCAAAAACAAATGTTGACAAAATAAAAAGTCATAAAACATTAAAATGTTTGTCAAATACAGTAGAACTATGAAATTACAATAAATATTACAGTATTTCCAAATAAGAACCACATAAAATGCAGAGCACCCAGACATAACTGTTTGTCATTTGTTGTTATGTTATTAACTGGACTGTCACTGAAGAATAAAATAATATCAAACCGAACTGTAACACAGGACTACTATTATCATTAATCAACGATGCATTCACTTTAAATATAAGAGACTATCACTGAATGAAGTGACTAACAAACCTCCATCATCAAAACTTACAGAGAGATGGGATGTCCAATATTTTACTGATGTTTTTATCTGACAGGTCCAATTCAGGGCTTCTATGATTCTGGGCCTCGTCAACTTGCTTCTTTATGGATTTTGACATGATAGAATTTGAAATAAGAAAATAATAAAGAAAAATAAATGGGCAATATCAGCGTAAACAAACTTGGCTGTTCTGTTTTAACCAAACTTATGTTCGGGTGGATACAGGAAGTACCTACTACAGCGAGTTGGTCGTGCACAGTCGCATTAAAAATGAGATCTGCATTTCAATATTTAATGTAATCACATTAGTATATAATCGTATACAAAGAATAAAAATATATATTTTTTAAACATCTGTATTGTAAACAATCAATTTTTTGTTAATATATTGTTATCAGGTGAAATGCGTATCGATATCGAAGAAAGTAATTCGACTCCCATGCAACATCAGTGACAAACATGGCGGCGACCGGAGGGAAGGACATTTTCCGAATTATTCAAATTCTTTCATTTGACTTCAGTTGTTCAGAAGGTGAGGATTTTTTATATAAAGCTATCGGTTTTGTGATTCGTTCGCCTTATTGTTCGTGGGTCCTTATCTTCAGCAAGGACTTAATTTGTTTCTTGAAACCCAGGGCCCTAGGCCTAAGCCTATGCTAGGCATCATAGGCCCCTCAATCAACGTGGTTTGTTTCCACAGCCAGCCCAGGAGCATCATCCCCATCATGCCTATGCTAGGCCTAGTCTAGTCATTATGTATGGGCGGCTTAGGCCTATTATCAACAATCTGCCTTTTTAACATTAATATTGAAATATTTTTTAAAAATTAATATAAGGATGTGTGTAGTCCTAGGCCTAGCTAGGTAAGTCTAGCCTAGGCTAGGCTCTAGTCTAGGCCTAGTAGTAGGCCTAAAAAAATCCCGATTTTAAATTGAATAATATTAATAATAATTTAAATCTTAGGCCTAGCTAAGCCCAGGTAGGCATGCTCTAGGACCTAGCTAGGCATATTTTTAAATTAATTAAATTTTTAAAAGATTTGTTTTCGTTTTTTGGTAATGCCAAGCTTGATTTGAATACTTTATTTCAAAATAATTAAATAACAGTTCTTCTGATTGTATTGTAGGCCTAGTACTGAGTATATATAGGCCATAGTACTATTATTTATTTACTGTAGTTTGGTATTGTTAGATATAGGCCTAAGCTAGTGAAATATGGAAAATGGCCCATTTAAAAAAAAAATGTTCTTGGCTATTTGCCATTGGCAATACTTTCTTGAATTCCTTGGTCTAAAAATTACAAAAAATGAAAAGTTTTAGCTTCCTACCTTTCCAAGACACATCATTTTGGCATTGATTTTACCCACAAAAATTAGTGTTTCTGACTTCAGAGCTTCATATTCAACTATCCGTGGTTGAATAAACTTGAATTTAACATTTGGTGTTGATCATCAGAGGAACGCAGCTTGTGCCAAGACTGTGCTGTTATGATTGGTCCATGACAGAGAAGGCCACACCAGGACCCCTACAGTGATTGCCTTTTATTTTGGTTTACTGAAATAGCAGCAAGCATGTGTATAGAAGGATCACAATTCACTGCTGGGTATTGTGAGAATGTGCATTGCCCCATGACCAAGCAAGACGCCATGGAAACAAGCTGGGTTATCGTTTTCTTTTATACTGTATGTCAGTTTGCCTTGGGTAGATTTCTGAATATACAGTATACCTGACTTGATTGTTGTTTAAGAAACTTTATACATTGTATTGTGCATTAAGTGTATTGCCTTTGGCATTATACATTTTTGTGGTAATAATAATAATAGCATTTTAATGTTTTATTTTCAGCTTGTGAATTCACTTGCATTGAAGAATGAAAATAATAAAAATGTATGGGAGAAGGATTGAAACACGGACAGGAGACTTCAAGACAAGGAAGCACTAGAAAAATGCTACAATGGTTAGTACTTGCTTTTCTATTGCTCAATACTTTATTAATTTGTTTTGCTTATTGCCAAATGCATAAAATCAAGGTACTGTGTATAAAACACTCTATTATTTTAAAGTGGGCAGAATTGCATCATATCATTGATACTATATATATATATAATATATTATAGATGTATTTGCCTAATTTCACTAGATGTATTTGCCTAATTTCACCAGTTCAAATTATATTTCTGTTTTATATGAATGGACAATAAAGAATTCAGATTAAATTACTTAATGATTTTTTTTGTCATTTTCAAGGAACAATACATCTCTAAACAAATTAAAAATGTCGATGATGTGAACAAGAATCTGAGACTAGCTGTATTACGGAAGTTGAGATTTCATTCATTGTCATTTACATTGCTCATCATTATTAAACATTTTCATTTTTCATACTTTATTCTTCATTTCATTCCATCTCAATCTCCTGTAATGAGTCTGTGACCAATGATTATGAGAGCTGAGGACACCAGTAGAAAGTCAGTGTAACATACCGTTGATACTTGTTTATGCTAATACATGTTTTTATGATAAATGTTTTCCAGATTGTCGTAAATGCTGTCATCCTGTACATTCGCCGCTAGCTGAACGTCAGTCTGGTTGCCAGTTGAAGTTGTGTAGACCTTCAGAAACCAGGTCTGTTTATGTTTAGACACTAAACTATACATAAAGAATTAAAAACAACTACCATAGTTAAATACCACATTAAATAAGGGCTTAATACACAAGGAAGTATGGTATTTAAATAGGTTTCCAAAGCAATTTTAAAGTAAAAGCGGTCTTGAGAAAATTGGCCTTGGCTTGTACATACAATTTATAAATTGAATGCTACAATGGAAATTGGCTAATGCAGAGATAAATGCTTCCAAAAAAAACCCCAAAATGAAAGGGGGTCCTCCCCCGTGAAAATTTTGATTCCTAGATGGCCAGAAATGAGCTTTCCCGACTTCTGAGGAGCCTGTTAATGACCATTAAGTTCTTCAAAATTCAAGGTTTTCCCCCTCTTGGAAAAGGTCAGGTAATTTTATCTCATTCTTTAGGCCTATCATAGAGGAAAAAATCAGTCTATGACACATGATTATGAGAGCTGAGGACACGTTTTGTGGAGAGCTCTGTCCAAATTAACAAATTTTCTTTACCGTTGTATGATTTGCTATATATAGTCATAAAGAGATTTCATGATGACCATATTTAGACATGTCGCATGTTTTTTGTTAAATAAAATAGTCTGGATCGTGCTTCTATACAGTATTCCCAATTTGTGGTTTGGATTGATGGTAGGTATTAGGTCTGAGGGTGAATTAATTGTATGTTATTGTAAGAATAATTTCCTTTTGTTTATAAGATGTGTATAAGAGACAGCTCCTGTAATGAGTCTGTGACCAATGATTATGAGAGCTGAGGACACCAGTAGAAAGTCAGTGTAACATACCGTTGATACTTGTTTATGGTAATACATGTTTTTATGATAAATGTTTTCCAGATTGTCGTAAATGCTGTCATCCTGTACATTCGCCGCTAGCTGAACGTCAGTCTGGTTGCCAGTTGAAGTTGTGTAGACCTTCAGAAACCAGGTCTGTTTATGTTTAGACACTAAACTATACATAAAGAATTAAAAACAACTACCATAGTTAAATACCACATTAAATAAGGGCTTAATACACAAGGAAGTATGGTATTTAAATAGGTTTCCAAAGCAATTTTAAAGTAAAAGCTGTCTTGAGAAAATTGGCCTTGGCTTGTACATACAATTTATAAATTGAATGCTACAATGGAAATTGGCTAATGCAGAGATAAATGCTTCCAAAAAACCCCCAAAATGAAAGGGGGTCCTCCCCCGTGAAAATTTGATTCCTAGATGGCGAGAAATGAGCTTTCCCCCTCTTGAAACAAGGTCAGGTAATTTTATCTCATTCTTTAGGCCTATCATAGAGGAAAAAGACAGACAATATATTATTATATTCCAACAACATTAAGTAGTCGGATATATGTAGTCTTTCTTTCATGGATTAATGACCTGATAGGCCTGAAAAACACACTTTTGTACATAAATTATTACGACGGCGAACCAAAAACAGTGTATAATTTAATTGAACACTAGTTGGGCTTGTCTGATCTTCCAACCTATGCCTAGGGTTAGACTGCCTTTTGTAAGCCAAGACCCAATTGTATTTTGTTACATTTCTTCACAGAGGGGGTTTGTCCGAACACCTTGAACCCCCCCCCCCCTGGATCCGCCACTGATATTCCCTTTGCTATACCAATTTACAAGGCAAAAATATGAAACCTCATTCCTTAATTGTTTACAGACTAAAAACAAGATGGCAGCTGATGTTTTTGATTTGGAGGACCAAGACTTGTAACAGCTGGTGGGATTGTGGCAAAGGCTGTTCTAGCGATAAAAAATAAGTAAGCTTTACAACTATACTCCACATAGTTTTCTTATGATGGGTCTTGCTACATGTGTTGCCTCTTATTAGGAATTAGGACCAGAAAAGTGTAAGAACAATTTTCTAAAAAATAAAAATTTTGTTGTAAAAATTACTATTAGACGAGCATTGTGGCGATTATATTTCGAGTATTTTGTCCGATGATGAGAACAATAATCTGAGACCAAAGCGCTGCAAACCTCTATCTTTAATCCTAGACTTGCTCTTTTTACTCTATTCTGTTTTTCAACCTTAATTCTCCAAAATTCTTATTTATTTCTTTCCTTCCTTCTGATGTTTGTAGTCTGTCTATGACACATGATTATGAGAGCTGAGGACACGTTTTGTGGAGAGCTCTGTCCAAATTAACAAATTTTCTTTACCGTTGTATGATTTGCTATATATAGTCATAAAGAGATTTCATGATGACCATATTTAGACATGTCGCATGTTTTTTGTTAAATAAAATAGTCTGGATCGTGCTTCTATACAGTATTCCCAATTTGTGGTTTGGATTGATGGTAGGTATTAGGTCTGAGGGTGAATTAATTGTATGTTATTGTAAGAATAATTTCCTTTTGTTTATACATTATGCCTTTACAGGTACAGTATTATTATTTGCTCTTTACTTTTATTTTGCAGGTGTGTGTATTGTCTGGTATAAAAGGATAACTTTTCTGAACAACTTCTGTGGAGTCGTATTGCAAGCTAGACACAATTGAACATCATGCATGATCGACACGTTATGAGCATCATCTAGCAACGTCATCCAAACAATTGCAGATTTCTGCATTAAAAGATCTTCAATTAAATTTATGAAAAAATATAGTTTTCTTGCGCTTTATTCATGAGCACTTATCGAACTATAATCCACTACAGTGCTTTAAAGCAAGTAGTCTCACAGATGGTCTTAATGATCACGCATAGCAACTTTGCTCTGCAGCTCATTTCAAAATGAATTGATAATGCTTCAAGATACCAGCTCCAAATATTGGTTCCAAGAAGAACCTAGCAAATGCGAGAATCTGATCCATGCAACGCAACAAGGACACAATCACAAGTTTAGCTCGCTCAGGATTCATGAATGGCATCTCTCTCTCCAGGACGCCGTACATAAACTACGCCACTAAGCATCACATGACCAATAATAGTTTTGGGTTGTAAAGTGCAACCCAAACAATGTACCCTTAATACAGTGTAGAGGTGTTAACTGAATGGGTTGGCCATAGTTTTGTAGATACTGTATACAGTAGTATAATAATACATGGTCTAAAAAATTGTCTCCTTAATTGAAGTGTCCTAACAGAGGGGTTCTAATGTATTGGCATTCATCAGCAATATGTAAATAATTTTTAAATTCCCAGACTTTCCCTAATAGTGGGCTACCTGTTTCGTCAGCACACCTATTCCCAAGCTAAAATAGCCAAAACCTTGTTCAAAACAATTGAATAATTTTTTTTAGGCAAAAAATCCCTTCCCAATAATCGGTCTTATATGATATAAACTAAAGCTGCAATCGTAATGGATTTCGAATCCTATATCCTCCTCCTGTCGTCCGACTCTGAGACGAGGTGAAAAATACTTTCCCTATCAAAATGCAGTTATTTTTATTGCTAATCCATAATATTAATATTGTGATCTACTAAAAATATTGTGAAAGCGGTTTGGCGCAGCAGGTTTGGTTTCCAAACCTCTAGGTCAGAGTTTCAATCCCACACTGCATTATAAATGGGTACCTGGTGGGGTTGCCTGCTACTACGCCAATATGGCAGCAACACTTACACATGTGGCCCCAATGACCAGGCAAAAACCAAGTTCTTTGTAACCTAAATGAATAGGTGCTACAAAAATGACAAATAACTAGAAGACTCCACATGAACATCACCAGGGATTTTTATTTCGGGATCTAGTCGGCCTCTTGATTCAGAACGCCCGGTCGGCAAATTTCTGGAGCAACCGCTGCCGAGATCATAGTAAACATTCCAATGGAGAATCTTATCACTGTCCACATTTTGATTTTTCAAATTTAGTAAAGTTTTACCATAACCATAACATGCTTAATAAGGGCACTAACTTGTGATCTTTACTTTTGCTTTACGACTGCTGATAGCTAGCTGTCAAAGCAATGTGCGCTTTTTCCAAAACAACTCACTGAGATGCAATGGCCAATAAAGATTATGCCAGTGAAGGCATACTTTTCACTATTTTCTGTTTCTGTCACCCAACAAAACTATCTTTGCAACCTCTATGAAAAACAAATATGTGAGGCCTCACCACAAAATGAGTCTCATGGTTGGAATATCAAAAATTGAGTTTATATTATATTTGAGTAGATCACATTATAATTTGGTCTTTGAATGGCTTCGCTAGGATATGTAGATCCAGAAATGTGAGCATTTAAATAAAAGGAAAAGAGCATTTAAATAAAAGAAAAAAAAAAAAAAAAAAAAAAGAACCACATTTTGAAAAAATTGGCCTCCAAGATAAACTAACCTGTACAAATAATAGGACTAGAATTACAGAATATGCACAGAGAACACTGTTTTAGTAAGAAAATTCACCTAAAAAGTATACAATCATTAAATATAGATGTCCTACTGTATTTTGGTGATTATCTCAAAATGATTTCACCAACGATGCGTCTCATTTCGTGGTGCGAGACCTCACATATTGTTATCTTTGAAGATGTTGTTCAGTTGGTGAGAATGTTAGTAGAAAAAACACAACAAACTTATTACTGTTATTGTCTTATTTAATATGACAACATGACTGTACAGAAATAATGTTGGTACTGTATATATGCAAAAAGGAACTTTTATTCCTGGAGGCTTGTATGCTTTTACCTAAATCTCCTTCCCACCCCTACCCCCAACAATGAACAATATGTGGTGCTGTCAAGCCAAATCAGTCGCTTGTCGGAGATGGAGAAATCAGGCCTAAAGCTTTACACGTTGAAAATTTGAAAGAAAATCAAAATTTATTTATGACTTAAAATTAACATTAAGGCATCTAAGATCCATGCTACAGTAAATTGTCATTTTACGGACGTTATCTCACTGTAAAATGACAAAATCTTGTCAAATCAAAGTCCATATTTACCTGTTTAGTTGCACGTTTCCGATGCTATGCACGTCTCCATTTTGAAAGCAAACTTCTCTATATTTGGTACTAATGTAAAGGGAATTTTTTAAGCTTTCATGTCATTGGTCAATTATCATGATACATCTTCAATCTAAACCAATTATAATGATTTTAAATAGTGTAAACAATTCTGTTCTTCCTTGTGTTTATAACGAAAAGAATTGTTTTCACCATGGAGAGAGAATACCTTGCTAAATAGCAATAGTGTAATATCTCAAAATCCGAATTTCCGATAAACGACTGATTAGGCTTGACCACACCACATATTAATTCCATTGCTTTGTGCATTTCAATTGTAATAAATTTCCCTTATTTCAGGCAACTTGCTTCATATCAAACTATGTTCTTCCATTACAGTTGATAAAAACAGTATTTTCAAAGTCGAAGAGCATCAAAATCCTACCACTGTACCGTGTAATATTTTTCATGTAAATCCTTTTTTTGAAATCTTATTTATTAATTAATTGTTGGCTAGGTTCATCCACAAACAATATCAATAAAAAAAATAAGTTCGTATTTCATATTGTTGACAGTCGCGCCGTAACTTTGCGGTATTCTTCAATGACCTCCTGGTACCACTTCTCCAACGTTTCATACCTTTCCTGAATATCAACACCTTGCATTGCCGCAGTCAATTCTTCCGGTTTCAAAACTTTTTTAAGTTTCTCTAACTCATTACGTTGTTTCTGAAATTAAGAATATTTGATGTTATTTTGGGATTTTATTTTGGTGGAAAAATTAAAATATGTACAAGATAATTATAAAAAAAAAAGGTCCTTCCTCATGATCCTGTTATGTGGTTGTAAAAATAAATGCCATTTTACGATGAAAACATTTCAGTAATTGCAATAATAAATGATGATACAGTATTGCCATTCCACTCAGGAGTCGATTCAACATCTCCGCCTCGGCTGCTCGGTCTGATGATGTTTATTGATTTATTTATTTGTGAGGATGAAATAAAGATTTCATGGTGGAAGCGTATACAATAGCAACATTTTCTTTAGCAAAATATGTTCTTTAAAATTTTCATTTTTTACAGCAGCGGGTACACTAACAGGCAAAAAATTATTACTGGTGGGTTCATGAAACAATATAAATACAGTTTGGCCTAAGCAGCAAACTAATTTCAGTTCATGTCTGATGACCGCCATACCTTCCACAATAATAATGTACAGTGTTTGACGGCTGGTATTTAGCTGCTGTAACTGTTTTTGTTACCAACAACAAGCATTCACTTTTGTTTTAAAAGATAGTGATTGAATAACTTAATCAGGTTTCAGCTAAAACATTGCTGCAGAAAGCATCAAACTTTCAACTTTAAAATATTGACTGTCTTGCAAATACATATTTTTGTATATCTCAGAGTATATTTTTTAGTCTATTCAATCATGATTTGAATTGCCCCAAATAGATTAATAAAAATGTTTAATCAGTGATTCAATATTTAATATAATTTATAATGTTCTATTATTTTACCAGATACTTCTGCATCAATGCTGAACTAGAAAAGGTCACAGTGTTCTCCCAAATGAACATTTTTACTGGTAAATGTGTCCATACAAAGCCAGCTAAGCATGTGCAACGTGAGATATTGCCTCTTGTAAGTGGAGTTCAATGGCTTAAAATAACAATACATGTAATCATAGCCTAGGCCTGGACTGGAATGATGTTCATTTATTGAAAGAAGGCCAGCTTAGGCTACCTATAGGCCCAATAAGTGCTTTTTTTTATTCTACCAACACACAATTTTAATTGGTTGGTCAGTTATTTTTTTACTGGTAAAATTGGCGGCTAAAACGGCTTCGGGAGAACACTGGGTTACTTTTTGTACTAAGGTACAAACCCACTCACAAATATCTCAACAATATACCACCAGACAGCAAATACGTTTACAAGAATGAGATCTATAGATGCAAGTGTTAACAATACCTGAAATGGAATATTAAGTCGTCGTTTTATCTCCAGCCTATAAGCCTTCACTTCCTTTGGATTACTCATATCAGTTGCTTGAAGACGGAGTATCTCATAAACTCTACGAGCTTGTTTCTACAACAACAAATTTTTAAAATCTGTATTTTAATTTCTTTGTTACAGAGTAAGTAGTCTAAAATATAAATTTTTTCAAATATCAGAAAAATACAAAAAAAACCCCAAAAAAAACAGAATCCAGGCACGACTTTTGCTCTGAGAACTCCTACAGTACCCTAAAAGGCCCAGGGGCATTCAAACCCTGCCCCCTACCCAAGGAAAATTTTCTGGATTTTGAGAATTCATTTTAGGCCATCCACACAAACGAGTAGGATGAGTAGGAGAGGAACAAAGGTTTAGAAATGTATACATATACTTTTTTAATATTCAAAATTACATTTATGCACAGGATTTTGGTACTTAGGTGCAAGATAGTCTCCGAATAAGGAAGTTTCTCTGCGAATGTGAGTTTTGTGACTTCATATGTTGTTATACTGTATTACAAATGTACTGTAAATGTCAATACCAAACATTAAATACTAAATACAGGCAAATCTGCTCTAAAGTAAAGTTATTACTCACAAATTAAATAAATGGCAGAAAATGTATACTCCCTCATGGTCTTAAATTTATACCATTATATTCATAGCGTAGTAAGTGCCGAAATGATGTGATGGTTCCCCATAATAAAATTGAAGTTCCCTATTTACTCTCTATTGTTTTATTAGCTATCAATTGAAACTGCTTAAAAATAAAATATTAATAATTAGAAATTCAATCCAATGGCCATAACAATAGGTTGAAATTGCTATTTCACAATGGAAACTGGTATAAAGGGCATAGCAAATCAAATTGCTTGGTGTGAAATAACTTTATGGACACCCAATAAAAATGACCCTGTTGTCTACACATTATAATTCACATTCTCCTGAAATACAGAAAAACACTTGACATCTTGATTCTCAGAAATAAAACCCTTCAAATTTTAATTGATAAAAACATGTGACATGCCTAAATATGGTCATGATGACATCACATCATGACCATATATAGGCACATCATGACTATACATGGGCATACAATAGTTTTTTGTCAAAGAATTTGATAGTGTAAACAGAGCTTAAGAACACAAGCTTTTAATGAATTGTGTAGGAAGAAACCATTTTTGTACCCCTTCACATCAAGTGATAAACAATTTTAAAATGAACTTATTATATCAAATTTATTTATAATTATCATCAATATTATTATATAGGTTACTTTTATTATTAATACCAAGGTGGTACAAAAATTGACCGACATGTGTTAAATCACCGACAGTCATAAGCCAAGACAATTTTGTAGAGAACGCAACCAACCAGCCGCACACAACAGACTGTTTTTAATGACAATCTGCTCAGACTGTCTCCGATAAACAGCAGATGGCATCACATAGTCCATCGCTCATAGTGAGTGGTGATGGATTTGTCGGTTGACAGTTGTGCAAAATGACAGATTGTACCCGACTTTAAAGAATCAATTAACAAAATTTCGAACCTTGTGAATCTTGAATTTGTCTAAAGCTTCATTCTCCATGGAATGCGAGAATCCTTGGGAAAGTTTATCCGCCTGGAATGCCGGGAGCTGCTTGCAGTTCTTGCAGTCGATGTAATCCCGCAGCCGGACAAAGTTGTCAGAAGGATCTTCAACTATTGCAGAGATAAATGTCAACAACGTTCAACCTGCTGTCTTATCAATCATGTTTATTCTATTAATTCAAACAACCTCAACCAGGATTACTTGGGCTTTTTTTTGTTAATTTAGTTATTTTTTATTTGTAAATTTATTATGTACTTAAAACATAAAAATTAGGCATTCAAATGTAGAATTCAATTTCTTCATTTTTATTTAGCTTGTGATAGGCAACACATCTTTGAATAGCATAATTTGATACCCAGGGATCCCAAGTTGGGAGAAATCAATTCCAAGAAATCTGGTTAAAAATGAGCTTTTCTAAAAACATCTAATTATATTTTGGTGTGCATGGATATACATTTGCACTGACTTCGGTGGGAGAATTGATCAGATTTGAGACCCCTGCAAATTTTAAATACTCTTTTGCATTGCCATTAATTAGCTAATGAAAAAACCCACATTTACCTGTAATGTCAAAAACAATAGGATCGGATATGAAATCTCTGTATACAGTCTCAAGGACCTCTGACCCATGACCTTGACGTTGGTATGGAGGAAGAATCAACATTTGACTACAATAGAAAATGTAAATTAATACTATAATTCATAAGGAATAACATTTAAATGTATAATAATTCTAGACCCAAATGATCAGTACTATTTTCAGGTTGATAGCCTAAACCGAGGCTACCAAAATATGGCTGGGCCATGGGGCAGCGTAGGCTGTAATTGATAGAGGCCCAATGACGGGAGTTCGAAATGGGCAAAGACACCTGTGGGGTCTAAGGGTTAAGTCCTAGTGAAAGTTTTGAGGCTATTCTCCCAAAGCTACAGCCACTTATGTATATTGATGCTTAATTAAAACAATTACTACATAAATTAGGTCTTGAGAAAACTGCAATTTTATGTCCTGAGGTCCCAATCTCTCTAGTACTAGTGGCCTAAACCAAAACAGCTCTGCCAAGAACTTAAATAATATATAAATATCTTATATACATCACACTAAAAACACAAACAAACATAAAAATACCTTATTCTCTGTCTGATTTTGTCTGGGTATGCGTAGTATTTATAGACCGTTATGTATCCAACCGAACTATATCGTGTGTTACTGCCCTCAACTTGCCTTTCGAAACTGTTAAATAAAATATAATTAATTGAACAATATAATTAAATACTTAACTTTCTTCTTTGCATATTTAATTAATTTTTAACTAAATCACTGCTTAATACCTTTTCAATATCATTGCATAAAAGTTTTCTGTATTAAAAAATTTTACATTAAATATTGTTACTGTATATTTAATGTAAATGTCACTTAAACGAGTACTAAAAGATTGAGTACAGTGCAAAAAAAAATGTGTAAGCTATGGAAACATACCACAATATTCAATTTAAACATGTTTACAAATATCTTCTAAACTCAAAAGAAGTGAGTGAATTAAGTATATATTTTTAAAAATAAGTTGTTTCATTTTATTTATTTGTCTCAAAAACATTAAAATTCACAAGAATAGAAACAGCAAGGAACAAGTAGAACTGTTAGACAGGACACCTCAAAAGTGAGCTAAGTCACCGTCACTGGGGCCCTTAAAGTGGAGTTCCTT
Source organism: Anneissia japonica (assembly GCF_011630105.1). Lineage (NCBI taxonomy): Eukaryota > Metazoa > Echinodermata > Crinoidea > Comatulida > Comatulidae > Anneissia > Anneissia japonica. The sequence continues at coordinate 516,508 of NW_022730884.1, read as the reverse complement.
TTTGCCATTAATTTCCTTCAAGCATACAAAATTTATGAACAATAAGTTTTTCTCAAAAAAACCTTTTTTCATATAGCCATGTTTAATATTTATAATCCTGTAAACAATAATGTATGGTACTCACAAAGTGTAATATCCCCATCGCTCGTCATCAGGGTCAATGTAGGAGGCTGCATCTATAAACCACCAAAGAAACGTCTGCAATCGCTCATGGTACTCACGAAAACCAGGTGTCGACATGTCATTCTTGTAGATTTCAAAGTGTGATGTGCTGCCCTCGTGGGTTCTACTGTAGGAATTGAGGAGTGTTCCGCTAGGCCTGAAGCTGGATTCCTTCGCAAGTTCTGTGATGAATTTATCCTTGCTTGTGATTGGATGAACTTCTAATTTGTCCACAATTGCCTTGATCACATTATCAGCCTGTTGGGAAAAAAACCAAAAAAAAAACACCTGTATTATCTTGTTGGTGTGCAGACATATCCCACAAATATGTATTCAGAGTAGTGCTGCACAATGGGTTGGGGCGAAACAGAAGGGTCTATTGAGCTATGAATTATGTATTAGATTGATTACCAAGGATAACCCACAAGTCTAAAGACAGTCAATGGGGCTCTTTCTGAGTGGTAATTGGGCAGAACACTAGGAGACAAACTCCTACTTATTTTCAATTTTCTAATGTGCAAATGGACCATATTTCCCACAGGAGCAATGGCTTAGACACCTCATCCGAAACATCTAGCTGATGAAAGAAAAGGGGAGCAGCGATGGGAATTGAACCGGGAACCAAGCAATCTCTATGGTTCACCGCACTTTCAGTGGCACAACCAGATTTTTTGGGGGCTTTAGACTTTTGTCATGGTGACTTTGTTGCTTTTGGAGCCCCAAAGCACTTGTCTTGAATAAATACATGAAATGAACATAAGCTGCTTTCTCCATACTTGCATCAATGGCTATGCTCTTTTAAACATAATTTCATTCAAAGGATTAGAGCTAGTTAGCAAGATTAATGCTATGGTCTCACACGGCTGCTAACGTTTAACAGGATCCGGATCCTGCTAACCGTTTGCTGCTGTGCGTCCATACGAGAAAAAACCGATAGCGCTTGCTAACCGTTAGCGGTATCCGGATACTGCTAACAGTTAGCGCTACCCGATCGGGCGTTCTCACGCAGGTGCTAGCAGTTAGTGCTAACGGTTAGCTCCCGATCCGGATACTAGGGCTCTCGTGAGAACCAGGCTAATAAGGTTTTTAACCTACTTGAACACCATCATACTTTGTTGGATCAATCTTCTCGGTGAAAGTATGATTTAGATAAATTGATAACCGAGCTGCACTGTAGTAAAGCTGTATCCTAAGATTCTTGTACCCAAAAATGTTTTCTCTGAAAAAAGAAAATTTCAATACAAGATTTAAATTTTTTACTACTTAAGTACTAATAACATTGATCTAAAATATTACCAACATACCAAAATATTAAAATGTTTATTATGAACAGAAAGTTTATACAATCATTTTGAATTCTTATTTGAGTGTTTGATTTTACAATAGGTCTGCGAAGAAATATAGCAGACGCCAAACACATTTGCCTATCAACACTGCTAGGCTAGGATTGGCCTTACTCTCTCTAATCTCATTAGAGAGGGCGCACTTTATTGACTGTATAAAGTATACACAAAAGCGAGAGTATTCCAGCAGATGCAATCTGCCACCTTTTAATTTGCCTAGTAATGAAGAATTCGTAAAGAAAATGGCAATCTTCTATGAAAAATAGTCTTGATTTCTAATTTTTTTTTTTCCTTTTGTGTAAAACTAAAATTAATGCCAACATTTTTCCGTGTTTTATGATAATTAGAGTAATGCATATGCATTTTTTCTAAAAAAAATCTTTTTTCAAGTGAAATTTTGCTGGGAATGGGACTTTAACAGACAAAGAAATATGTTTCTTGTATTCTTTTATATAGACCATTAAATTGGTTGGCAACACACTTTTAAGTATTTTTGTGGCAAAAATGTCTGTAAATTGTCAAAAAGAATTTAAAAAAATATATTTCTGGTTGGAAGTTCATTCCTTATGTGATATTTTTAGAAGAGTTAAGCAGAACTTTAATTATATTATTTTTTTCAGAGAGTATATCTTTAACAGTAGAAATAGAATAATAAAAGTTTAACACATAAAATAAAAGCTCTACTGTAGTTTAATTTAAACTAACACTGAACATAAGATAAGAATAAAAAATGCCTAAAATACCTTTACTTTTACATTAATTTATGGAGTTGGTTTAAGGAGAGCTATACTTCTGTTCTGTTCTGTTTATTGGTTTATCACACAATTTGAAGTACTGTATACAAATGTATGGAAAACATAATAATTATCTTAAATATAGACAGCAACAATCATTAATGAAGGTAAAGTATTGACTTCACAACAATGTACTCTGAGAGGTTGTACTCACGTTTGTCCAAACAATTGGTGAGTGAATTCTGGTCTGAAGATTGCTTTATCATTGAAAAAATCTTCTTCTGATTTGACTGAAAATATACAAAAAATGTTTGAATTAGAGGGCAGCAAAACCATAGGGAAAGAAACCAGTCATTTTGTTGGGTACATTGCTTTGAAAAAGCATTTATACAGGGGATCTACTGTACAGGACAGCATTAAAATTTGCTCGAACCATGATGGGCTGACGTAGGTGTGGACCCATGTCGGGGACCATGGACCTCTTGCCGAGGACCAGGCAGAACATTTTTTTATACGTTTTGAAAACATATTATTTTAAAGATCGTCAGAGGAGGGAAGAAATAAAAAAAATTGGGCTTTTATTTAGCAAAAATAAAATGTTATTAGTGAATACAAACAGTGTAGTAATGGGATGGTTAAATGCTTTAAATTTACAGTAAAATGTCCATTTTATGAACGTCGATTTTACGAAGCCAATTTTAAGAATGGTCTGCCCTGATGACGTCATCACCGATCAATTAATTACCGTAAAAAAAGTCTGAATGTGCACGTTTTACAAAGTGATAATGTATATTTTTCTTGATAAAATCAAGTTTGTTATATATATCTAATAATAATTTGATCTTTTCTTCTATTTCTGGTAAAATAATCATTATATTAATGTAATAAACCTAACCAAACTAATGAACTACCAACGCAAGTGTCATCGGATTGAGAGCACACATACGATGACGAACAAGTGTTGGGGTCACCAACTTTCTGACATCGTGAATGCTAGAAATGATCGCAAAATGCATGTAAACAATGCAATGCGGTAATCTAACAACTAGAAAAAACACAATAGAAAGGTCCATAAAAATATACAGATGTTTGAATAAGAGTTGAAATAACATTTTGTTAAGTGGAAGAATGCCAGAGGTTAAAATAATTTGGTTTTTATCGAAGGTAAATTCAGCTAGGCTCCATGCGCGATAGACCACGCAACTGCACTGTCGGTTCAAGAGGCCTGGCTGCCATCAGCCTATCGTCGCCCAATGGTAGGCGATAGCTAGGCCTAGGTATTGGAAACTGACACCCAATCTAGTTTACAAATTTTTCAATTTACGAACACCCCTTGGTACCAAGGATGTAAAACAGTTTTACTGTACATATGAATAGGAAGGAGCATACAAATCTTATTTTTGGAGATTTCAAGGCAGCAGTGGGCGTAATTAAAATAAATAAAACTTATTTTTTTTATGAAATTTCATTTTTTTGAGCTGGCAGGTTCAAGGCAGCAGCGGGCGTAATCAAAATAAAAAAAAACTTATTTTTTCTGAAATTTCATTTTTCGTGCTGGTAGGTGCACTAATTGCTCAAAAATAAAATTTAATTTTTATTCGAAATCATCATTATAGGTTCGCCACGGGTTTGTTAAACAAGGTATAAAAAAAATTTTGAGGACTTGGATCTTTGTGTGGGGCACCTTAGACCTCTTGTCAGAAAATCTCTGACACTGCCAGTGATAGGCAATAACATAGTTATTTTGTTGCAGCCCACAACACCATATGTGCACCTGACTGCCATCTTTGACCAGAAGACCACTTGAAGTTACAGCCCAATGCCAAACTGAGCATGAAGCAGATAAAAGCAAATGGATTTTGCAAGTACACTGTGAATTCAAATTTGTTACTGTACCAGTTATACTGTAGGCCTATGTCCAAGTTTTTTGAGTGGCCACTTCATCCCTCCAACCAAAGTGTAAGCATAAAGTACACTTTTATAAAAAAGATAAAATGATATCTGAAAAATTATATTATACCTAACTTCATTTCAACAACATCATTTGCCAGGCAGATGAACTGCTCCAGTTCATTTTTTAATGAATTCATATCTAAAAAAAAAAAAGAGAAAAAGATAATTCATTAAACAGTAATAAAAACTAATTAATACAGTTAAACTTGCCTAAGTCGTCTGTGCCGAAGTCAAATAATTTCTATGTCAAACTTATTTTACATGGCAAATAGTTGTGTTTTCCATTCATTGACAGTCAAATTTTATCAAAGTCAAACAATATTTCAATAGCATTTTGGATTCGACTTGGGCAAGTTCAACTGTAATGCATTTCTACATTGTATGTTAAAACTTCCACTAAAGATTTTATTTTCAATTCAATTCAATTTATTGGTCAAACTCATAAAATGGCTTGAAATTTGCTTTGCTTGTCACAGATTAAAATACAAATATGAAAAAGGGTAAAATATACACATTGCCGGTTGATTTTCATACACCTTGGATTTATAGTACAGTAGGCCTACATTCATAAATTCAACTTGCCAGCAAAAGGGCCTTGGCAAATCAGTGCCTTGGTGAGGGCACCGCGACTTGGGCAGACGCTAATTTCGAGCGCTGAAAGTTGAACTCGCATTACAGTAACGTACATTTCACCAGAATCGATAAATTTCCGTGACCGATAATGACTGCGCATGCGTATTTATTTCATGTAAATATATTTTTTACTGATTTGTTTACAGTCACATAAATATATCAACACTGAAGTAGGCCTATGTCTAATGTTAATTAGTTACTTGTAATTAATCAATTAAATTATAATTTAATTAATAAATTACTGTATTGAATTTTAATGAGTTTTACAATTCTTTTTTGTCCTTGTTCAAATGTATGCTTTCCAATGTTTTTTATTTTATTGAATTATGTCTAAAAACAAAGAAGTTTAAGCATTTTTTTAAAATTGTTTTTCAAGAAAAAGATCACATACATTTCTATTGTTTACATTGGTTTTGAACGACCAATAGGCATAGGCCTAATTAATTATTTCTTAAATTCTGTAACTTTGTTGATTTTTGATGGAGGACTGATCTTGGTATCAATGCATTAATGCTCTTTCAAATGGTACTAGGCCTACTGTAGGTTAGTAGTACTGTAGCTGCAAACAATGGAATTCCTTGCATGCATTTGATTCTTTTTTTTTTTTTTTGTCGCGTACGTAGGCTAGGCCCTACACCGCCTAGGCTTACTTAACTCTACTAGAAATAATTAGTTTTTATTAGGAATTTAAGGGCCTACAGTTTATGCCTAGCTAGGCATACACCAAGATGAATAGGCCTAGCTTTATCTAGCTAGCCTAGTTAGGAGTAGGCCTAGCCTAGGCTCTCTACTAAGGTAGGAGATAGGCGGCCTGTGTCACAATCTGTCTGCAGCGTACAGTGTAGGTAGGCTAGCCTAGCTAGGGCTAGGCCTAGGTTGTTTTTTGTAGCCATATAAAATTGAAAGTTTATGCACTTATTAATTAAAGTATCTAAGCCTCAATTAAACACAATTTAAATAGATAACAAAGCTTACTTGACGTCGCTTAACATAAACTCATTCAGTGTCGAGAAGGCTCATTATATTATTGATTATCTGAATGGCGAAATGTGTAAACACGAAATTTCCTCCTCTCGCGCGTTTTCGTTTTTGGAAAAAATGATGAGAGACGGCTTTGGCCAAATTAACTAAGCAAAATGGCTCGAAAACAAACTGAGAGTGTCTGTTAATTAAATTTTTCATGTTTTAGTCTCAAACACGTCCAAAATCACTGGATTTCGAACCAAACAAGGATTTCCTAATATTAAGCAAAAAGTTGTTATTTAATATCAGGTATATTTTGATAAACAATAGTATGTTTCCCTTTTCTTTTTCTTAACTTTCGCTTGTCATGTGATATTTTCAACTGACAACCAATAAAATCGCAGTAATTGCATGCTGTGGCCAAATTTGGTTAAGTGACTTCCGAATAAGGAAAATTCTTCCAGGGATTGTCTTTCATTTCAATTCCCCTCCTGATCGACCATGCATGACGGACCTCTGTTGGCTCAAATTCATTCAACTGAGAGAGGGCCTAGGCTAGCTACCGGTGTTTTCCAGAAATTGAAATTGTGTCAACAAACATTTTATTAAAAAGTGCTTCTAAATAGCAATTATGGCGATGCTAGGCTTTCAGCAAGCATCGTGTTCCCATGTAGTAGAAGATGCGGTAAGTTTACGTAAGCCAACACATCGGCCCGATCTGGACACCTATTATGAAAGAACACGAAACTGTAATTTGTAAACAAGCTGTTCAATGCCAGCCGAATGTGGCGCGGAGGAGTCTGTGCACAGTGCCTAGGCCTAGTTACGGGAATGCATATACTGTACCTAGGGCCGAGACCTAGGGCCTAGCTAGACTTAGATTGATTAGGCCTAGGCTAATCCTAGTAGCTCAATATTCAAAGTGATTACTATTCATTGTACATAAAAGAAGGGGATGGGGAGGTAGCCCGACTGCAGCTACCCATCCATTTTTTTTCAGGTGTTCATTCAGAATCAGCGATTCGTAAAATCTAGAAAAAAAAAAAAAACATTTTTTCAAAAGAAGCATGTTGAAGCCTATGGCCTACCGTAATAACAATAAAAATAATGGCTATCAGAAAGTATGATGTCAGTCTAAGAAAAGGTGGGCATAAATGGCAAAAATACATTACTAAGATTCATTTTACTTCATTTAAATTATAAAAAACTACTATTTTTACTATTTACCAGCCTCAGTCTGTTTACCATAGGATAGTAAATAGCAAATAGTAAATACCCTCACCAAAAATAATTTAAAATCCCGGACGTGAAACGAACAATTAATTGTATTTGGCCTAGTTGACCTCTGCGCCAGACCAAATTTCCAAAAAAATTGGGATCAGCATTTTTTTATGCAAAGGTTTTACCCTTAAACTCATGACAAATTTAAGAAATAACGCTTCCAAAATAAATATTCAAAACATTATTTTCTAACAAAGACATATTTGACCAATATCATACCATCCATAGTGAACACGACTTGAGAATTGCCTTCAGTGAAAATTTTCAAAATGTGGTTGAAAATGAAGAAAAAAACTTTGATCCCTTCATAATTTTACTCTCTTTTTTATGTATGTGATGACTAGAACTTTGTTGTGAAAAAAATGTTTAGACAGAAGTTTAATGTTTGTTTTATTATTATAATTTTGATTTCAAGTTCCTTCACATTAGTAATAATAACTAAATAATTACTATTCCATTTTTTTTTTTTTCATTACCAGGGCTTGCATCTCATTAAGCGTGCTGATCCTAGTCTGTTGCGTCAAATATTTCACAAGGTAAGAGAAAGATGATGAATTTATTTTTGGATTGGATTTTTCACATTAAGAATATTCCACAAAAGAAGACTGTATTTTTCCAGTCGATTCTTTCTGGTGGTGAATTGGGCAGTTCACTGACAGACAATCCCTTAACTATTTACCGAAGAATGTACAGTTTTCTTTAAAGCTGGGCACTTACTGCGGCCGTGCGGGGGTTGTACGACTGTCACACTACGGTTGTACGAGAGTCGTACCACAGCCCAGCGATAATAAAAATTCAACCAGGGTATTAAGTAATTTTTTTTTTAAAAGGAAGAATTCAAAAAAAAATTTTGGACAGCTAAATAATCTTTCCTTTAAGCCAATTTTTTTTAAATGTACATGCCCGTGTCAAGGTCAGTTTAAATAAAGAAACGTACACGCAAGACAGGTTTGTCGATTGATATTAGATATGTGCATGCGCAGTTCAAACTAGCAATTGGCTTTATAGTATGTTCTTTTGCATAGAACATACTGTAGATCCATTGGCTGGTAATCATTTTAAGGATTTTTGTAGTAAAATGTGTAAATCGATGAAAACTACTTTTTTTGCGAATTCTCATTGGAAGCTAATATATTAGATTCCTTTAAAATGAGCTTTCAAAATTTTGTATGAATTTTTGAGGTATTTTTCCATCTTTTTGACTGTTACTACAGTAGTAGTACATCTTTAGTTGAAGCTTTTTAAGGAAATAAGGAAAAGGCCTGATTTTTCAATGAATTTGAACCCATGATTCTGGGATGTAAAAGAAAGCTCCAAACTCTACAGACAAGGGTTCCTTGGTTGTCTGTCACAAGTCACAGGAGTCCCCAGGAAACTAACCTGTTGCCTGCGATTCATGATCCTTGCATATGGGTCAACACTCAGCACAATGATATTAGCCTAGGCCTATGTGTTTAGTGTTTGGAAATCGAACTCATCTCCTGGAAGTACTACATAGCTTTTCCCAACTTGGGACCACCCCTATACATAGGAAAGTTATGTATATCGAGTAACTAGTCTTGAATTGTCATATTTGTATTGATTTTTCTCATCCACATTTTTAATGAGGCTGATTTATCCAATAAAATGGAGTTATTTTACGGTTGGCAATACAAATTTTGAAATTCATTTAGATAGAGACATTAGTATATTTGTAGGAAGTGTTAGGTTTCATTTCTTAAGTGCAAGGACAAAGCCGCTCCGGACTATCATTTAATATGCATAAATAAGTTTATATTCCACTGCTGTCATTTAGACTAATATGCTAACTATGTTTATCTAAAAATATATATAAAATTTAAATTCAATGTTTTGAATTTCTCACTTATTGAAATAGCGATTCATTATATTTTAACTTGTTAACAATGTGGCTCGGTGCACTATGTGCTTAGATCCTCTCAAGACTCTACTTGTCTCGCCAACCCCACAACAAGCGGATTGTTTTAAGAAAGGTCATTTAAGTGGGCCAAAATTATGAAACAGCCTGCCAACCAGTGTGTGTGAAATGGTTTAAAAAACTTCCTAAAAAGTGTGTCTTTCCAAAGGAGTAGGTCTTTTTTATATTTTTGTGCTGCTCTTTGTTTACTGATAATTGTTGTTTTTTGCCTTTTGTGAGCAATTTTTATTTAAAAAAATACCGAACAATATGTGGGCCGTGTATTCATCTATTTACTTGATGCTGGAGGATTAAAAATCTAATTTCTGTGACCTTGTCCTTTGACGTTTTCTTCCCATAATTGAATCATTCTCTTTCTTTGAATATTATATATCATTCCACTAAATTTTATGATAATCTATTCGTTAGTTTTTGCGTAATCTTGCTAACAGACAGCAGTGAATTATAAATACTAACCTCCTTTGGCGGAGGTAATTTTTTTTCCCACAAAATCTTCAATGGTACAAATTGGAAACATTTGTAAAACATGTAAGGTACATCATGATTTTGCTTTGTCTTTTTAAAGTTTACCAAGTAGAGAGAATCTACTCAATTAGATTTTCCGCACATAAATACATCACCTAGCAATTAATTGCAATATAACTTCTCTAGAAGACGCAAGTACAAAATTTACCATTTGGTTGATTACTTACAGTATGCCAGCATTGAATCTGAAACTGGTGAGAAGTTCATGACTGAGGAAGACTTGATACGTGGCTACCTTGGCATGCAGCCTGAAAGAAACTACAACCAGTCGACAATGAAGCTGCTGGCAGGAGTTGTAGACCAGACTAAAGATGGGTAATTAAACATTAAATATCCAATTATAAAGGTGGAGTTTGGAATGGTGGTGGCAGTTCTGACTGTCATGCTGGTGGTGGCAGAGGTAGACAAGGTATACTGTAGCAGAATATATTTGATAGTAAAACCTGTGGCAGTTTAGTAGGGCTTCACAATACTATTTGTGCAAAAGGTGATGCTAGTTGTGTGTGGAAATAGTTTGATAGGTACTGTAGATCTATGTTTGCAAAACCATTCAGTAGAACTTGTGTGTGTAAGTCGGCTAGGTGTGTAACCTCGACAGGTAGTTTTGTGTTGTATGACCTCGATATGTAGGGTTGTCACTTACCATTACTTACCATTGCACAATGCTATTTGTGCAAAATGTGATGTTAGTTATGTGTGGAAATAACTTGATAGGTACTGTAGATCTATGTTTGCAAAATCATTCAGTAGAACTTGTGTGTGTAAGTCGGCTAAGTGTGTAACCTCGACAGGTAGTTTTGTGTTGTATGACCTCGATATGTAGGGTTGTCACTTTTACACTAGTTAAGTGGATTCTAAAAAGGTTGGGGAAGTAAAAAATAATAACTTCCAATGGTTTAGGTTCTTACGCTAAGACCAGAAACATTTGATGTTTTTGACTTTAGCGGAGTACACCTTGTCAAGATTATTCAGAACTAAAAAATTTTAAAAAAAATGTTTGCCCTTCTCATAGCATGAAGTGAAATATTAAAAATATTTCAAACCATTTTAAAAAACATACATAAAATATTATAAATATTTAGTTAAATTTAACGAAGTAACAGATAGTTATAAATTCTGTAAGTTAGTGACAGCCTATATGAGTTTCGTTTTTTTTATAGAAAGATATCATACTCCAAGTATTGAAATGCACGCCATCGTGTCGGGAATCCATATTTCAACATTAATTATGTCATCATCATTATGTCATGATTCCTGATGATGACATAATTAATGTTGAAAAATTGAAGCCCGACACGAGGGCGTGCATTTCAATACTTGGAGTACTGTATGTACAGTATTATACTATCTTATCTTATCTAAGATTAATCGGTGGACTTTTCGGTTTTTAGAAAGATATCATTTATGGAGTTTCAAGCGTTTGAAGCCTTACTGTGTTCACCCGATGCCTTACACATGGTTGCCTTTCAGTTGTTTGATACTAATGGATCAGGCTTTGTTTCTTTTGGTAAGTACATGTAGATGATCATTCTGGCATCAAAAGAACAGTGGCGTATCCAAGGGGAGGGGGGAAAACTTCGAAGCAAAAAAAAAATAGGCTAGGCTTATGCTTATGCTGTCACGGTTAACGTGTATTCGCGAATCTAAGAAGCAATATTTTTCAGTGGCCGTGGCCACCAAAAATAAATTCCACGCCCCCTCATATTTTGGTCGCGCCCCCCCACCAGCCCCCCATTTTAATACTGCTAGATACGCCACTGCAAAAGAATGCACTTATACAGTAATAATATAGTATTTCATTTCATGAACTTCGTTTGAGTTTTTCCTGTAGTAGTAAAACTTTATTCATTGAATTCCATATAAATTTATTTGCAAAACAAATATAAGTTTAATATAAGATAAAATGAGAAGACACATAAAAAATGACAATAGTAAAAATATTAAAATCTTCAAAAAGCGACATTCTCAAATAAAAAAAAAAGACACATAAGGTGAACCTCACAAAATAAAACATTAAAATTATTATCTATTCACAAAGCACAAAACAAACAACAAATACATGCTGTTTTCCATCAATGGTGTGAGAAACTATACAATTATGTTCATTTTATAACACATTGCATTATGGTCATACAAAAGCAAAAGTTTCACACTGAAAATTAAAAAAGATAAATTCATACTATAATTATTTTACTTACAAAGATTGTCAAAAAACCTCCCAAAACACACACACAAAAGAAACTTCCCATAAAACATGCATAAAAAAGTCTACAATTTTAGTTTAAAATTGTATAAAATCATAAATACCTAATGATTTCATCAACTTTGTTTTAGTTTTTTTTCTGTAGTAGTAAAACTTTATTCATGAAGCAAATACATGCTGTTTTTCATCATTGTCAATTTTTTTATTGTTATTATTTTGATATTTAAAAATATCAACATACAGTAGAACCTCGATTTTACGTACGGCACGTGACCGGAGGGCGTACATAAATCGGGGGATTCGTAAAATAGAGGTTGGGTTAAATTTGTGGTAACCTTTGACCTAATACGTACGTAACGCTCAATATACGTATGTATGAACGAACGATGTTACCTAGCTAGGCTAGACCTAGCCTCTAGGCCTACGAATAAAACCATGTGTTTAGCGATTTTATTCATCACTTTACTATGTCATAATAAAGTGTTGAAATAAAGCCATGTGTCTAGTGTATTAATTCATCACTTTATGTCTTTTATTTAACAAAAGAACATGAAAATATTGTAAGATTACCTATAGGACAAAGGTATAACTTGGGAATTCCCCTTCATGCCTATTCTAAACAACAGAGCTGTGGTGTTGTCTGGGCCTGTTGAGACAAACTAAACCCATGTGCACTGGACTGGG
>NW_022730884.1:466621-503830 GCF_011630105.1 Anneissia japonica | reverse complement strand
TGTCTGGGCCTGTTGAGACAAACTAAACCCATGTGCACTGGGCGAGCCAACCAATTAGCGTTGTGTACGTGAAACAGCAAAACCATGTGCACTGCACTGGGCAAGCCAACCAAAACGAAACTATGCCTACTCAGCTTCGTGTAGAAAATTAGACCAGACAAGTTTTTCCATGGTTTGCCACACGAAGCTAAGGAGGAAAGCAATTATTTTGAGCACCATCGGCAGTTGTTCATCTCACTCAGTTCACTTGGTTTTAGATTATAACAACCCAGTATTAGAGTAGACTCAATCAACATTGCTGTTTAATGATAATATGTTGCATTATGGTTTGTTTATTGTTATAGTCTTTTTACTTATGGTTGCTCTGAAAAGGGCCGTTTGTTTTGAATATTTTGGGGGTTTTTGATGACGTCATCGTCGATACGAGGCGTACGTAAAACCGAGGGTTCGTATAACTGGGGTACGTAAAAACGAGGTTCTACTGTATATTAATTTTTGGCTAGCCCTACACATGTTTTGTTTCCCAGAATGTGTTGTATTTTATTTTTGTTTTTTACTATGCTAAATAAAGCCTACCGTAATTACTCTTTAAATATTATTTCATGAATATTTTAATAAATAATATAATGTTTTATGTACAATAATCGGTTATTATTCTTTTTTGTTGGTTATTGCAAAACTTTGTAATTTTTTTTTCTCATAAAATGTATAATGAATAAATATAGTGATAGGTATTAGCTGCTTAAATTTTTCATTGCACAATAACACATTAATTGTTTTTTTTTTTATTACAAAGTATTTTTTGTTTCTTGTTTTACAAATTAATTAATTATCTCTGACAACATTGGAAACCATGTTTTTTGTAACTTCTTTGTTTTTCCATTGCAGATGAATTTAAGAGTGTATTTGGACAAATGGAAGTCCATCAACGTGTCCCTTTCAACTTCGACTGTCCATTTATTACTTACCATTTTGGTGCTACTAGAAAGACCCAACTGTCCTATTCAGAATTTACTCACTTTTTGGTTGTAAGTACTTTAAAAAATATATGTTTAGGCACACACACATTATGTGCCATTTATTACCAATTAGAGAATATATCACTGACAATCCCTTTCACAAGGCAAATACGCACACACGATGCTTTAAAGTACACAAACTCACATAAGACTTAGGAGTTTGGTTGTGAGGGAAAAAAGGGGAGACTTTTTTTATACCTAGCGAACCCGCCGACTGCAAATATTGATGATTTTGAATAAAAATAAAATTTAATTTTTGGTCAATTAGTGCACCAGCCACCGCGAAAAAGTGGAAATTCAGAAAAAAATATAAGTTTTTTTAAATATTTATTACACCCTCCTCTGCCTTGAAATTTCAAAATAAGGAGTGTATATTTCTTCCTAATTATATAAATTTGAAGCATTTAACCATCCTATTTTGCATTCACCAATAAAATTTTAATTTTATTTTCTCCTCCGTCTGCATGATTTTGGCAAAACTATTTGCTAAATAAGAAAACAAAATTTTATTTTTATTTTTATTCTGCCCTTCTCCGATAATCTTTAAAAAATTAATTACGCGAAACGAGGAATAAAAAAAGTCTTGCCAAACCACTAAGCTATTCAACACCACTCATTTTGTTTATCAAAGCAACATAAGTAATGTTTTGTTGTCTGTTTTCCCGTTTTTTTGGGGTTTTTTTTTTTTTTTGTTTTTTTTTTTTTTCTCCTCCTTTTGTCCACTGTTTAGGCATTCCTGCACAAAAGCTTTTGCTTTTATTGGAAATGCCTTCTTCATTTGTTTACTTTTTACTAAATGCATTATTGTATTTTACCATGTACTGAAGTAAATTAATGTGCCTATGAATGAATTAATCTTTGAAACAGCTTGTTGCATCTTAAATTCTTGTAGATATGCTTCTGTGTGCCACCCTTTTTTCGGAATTCTTTATTGTATTTTCCTTCTACAACAGACGATAGTTTGGTATTATAGTGACTGAGTCTGGCAAAAATCAGTTCGTTGAACGAAAGTTGGGTTTTTAAATATTCAGAAGTCTATATCTTATAATAATCCATTCCTTTGTTTTTCGTTAAACACCCTTCAGTGTTTTAGGAAATTCAACATATCAACATTTTTTAGGACAAAATGAGTTGAAGATGCAATTCTGGTGCACCAAAATTAAGTTACCTCCCATTTTAAGGACTTACATTGAATGTTTATTAGAATGCCTAAGTTGTTAATTATATTAACAGAACAGTTGGTTGTTCAAAAAATATATTATTTTAACTATATTCTAGATTGGTTGTACAAATTTCCTAAAACAGACAACAGTTTGTTAAAACCAGTGCTCGTATTTCAAATTGTGTTTGAACGTTTATAAAAATTATATTAAATAACAAAAAAAAATACCGAATTTCAAATACATTTCCAAATACTGAAAACAACGTTCATATTATTAGCAAAACTGAATCCTTTTTGAATTTGTATTTATATTTTTTGGTTATTGACTTTATGTGTGGCTAAATTAAATATAAAGCTCATAAAGGATTTATGAGCTGTTAGCTCTGTTGCAGTGCTATATTATATACAAAGCATTTTTTTTTTTGTATGGTGCTATTAACTCTATTGTTAGTTTTTTATATGCCATATTGTATCCTGATTTTACTTTGTCTGATTCTACTATGTCCCATATTTCTGTTCCTATCAATCCAGATAGGTAATAAAGTGTTCCCTTCATTGTCTATCAGTCTTTTAATTGATTTTTTAATGAAATTATGAATTAAAAAAGAATTTTGTGAATCTCTTTCTGGCTAACAATAATAAATCCAATTTTATGACAAGTCGCTGTGCAAAACAGTGCAATCTTGTAGGTTGTATTTTAGCTGTTTTGTATTTTTATGATTGTTATGTATATTTAATGACATGAATTCATTCCACTTAGACTTTTGGAAAATAGATATTATAAATCTGAATCTTAAATCAGACAGGTGGAATTAAAACATTGTCTTCAATTCAAATGCTATATAAACTATAATAACATTAACAGGAATTTGACCACAATTTTTCATCTCGATTTATTAAATGTGTTCAATTAATCATCTGCGTAATCTCATTAGTGTTAATGCATTTGATGATTGATTCGGTATTGATTGTTACGCTTCTCTTCCAGAACCTCCAAGAAGAACATGCTAATCAGGCCTTTCAGAAACTTGATACGAAAAAGCAAGGTGTCATCAACGCTTTAGAATTTCAGAAAGTGATGACGATAATTCGAGGGCATATGCTGACCCCATACGTTGAAGGAAACCTTGTCAATGTAAGCATCCACATCTAACATAACCGATCATAAGTAAGGATGACCGCTTAAATAATCAATTGGTAAGACCAAATAAAAAAAAAAATTCTCATCCCTTCCTGCACCCATTTTATTTAGGTGGGAGGTGAGGTGGGTATACCCCATATTTTTAACTTGAATGAGGCAAAACACCCAGGAAATCTTGTATAAATCCAACCATTTCTATATGCTTAAAGTCCTATATGAGTTTAGGCCTTGCATAGACCTTCAGGTATTTCTGTGTGCATAGTCAGCCAGCCAGGCCCCCTAAATTTTTCAAAATTAGTTTCTAGAAATGGAGAAAAAAAGAAAATGCTAAGCAAGTATAAGACTGAGAGTGCCATTTTTAGCTATCTAGAGGTGCTATAATCATAATTTTTCTCAACTCCAGTCATCTATAAAAGTCTCTCCCTGCCACCTCCCCATTCTATTTCAAATTTCAGGTTCCACCACCCATAGTAGCATGTGCGCACTAAATGGAAGTCAATATACTGTCAGAAAAGAGTAGTTGGAGCATCGACCATGGCAGGTGCTGTAGTGACGTTGGTGTTGATCTCCTGGGGGATAATTAAAAATGTTTTTGTTTATCTTCAGGAATTACCATATGAATATACATTATTATATAACAGTGTGTTGTAGCTATCCCTTTGAAGGAAGGAAAAAAAGGTGTGACTTAAAAACATCCTCCAAAAATCCGAAAATAAGAAATGTTTTTTTTTTTTTTTTATTTCGGCTAGTCTCATCTTGAATTTTGTTACTAGAACCCATTTTTAACAAGAAGTTGTTCATATTAATTAACAGTTAGTCATGTGTGTAATAGATTTAGCCTAATAGTTATTGAGCGGTAGATTTCCTTAGAACAACTAACCTTGGCATTTGTTTCCCATTTTCTCATTGGCTACAGTCCACCCAGTACGGTTGAGAAATTAGCAGTATGAACCAACCTGGGGTGACTCGCGTCTGGCTTGAAATTGTACTCAACCCAGATAACACAACACAACCATGATACCCAGGTTGATCTTTGGTTGACCTTTGTACTATGGCCAAATATGACCAATCACAGATATCATCACAATTTTACTTTAAAACTTGCTGATTTCCACTGGTTGAGTCACTCAACCCAGGTCAACTCACAGTGACGGATTAAGGGGGCTGGCCTCTCCTCTTCCCTTCCCCCATCCCCCTTAAATTGTTTAAACTCAGAGATAAAAAGATAAATTATAGTCAAATGTAAAGTCCGAGTTCTCTTTCCAGCCATTGTGGGGCTGATGTGGTCTAGACCCTCCATCTGTGAAAATCCCTCCCTGGACCTATGGATCCGCCACTGACCCACTGTAGAACATTTTGAAGCTATTGGTTGAGTGAAGCCTGGGTTGAGTCAGGCCTAGCTTCAGTCTAGCCTGACTTTAGTCAAGCCAGTTTTGAGTCTAGCCAGGGTTGAGTCAAGCCAGGGTTGAGTCAAGCCCGGGTTGAGTCTAGGCTGGCCTGAGCGCCACTCTGTACATAGCTTTTGTGTGTTTCAGTTCTTAGTAATTGTTTTCTTTTCATTTAACTTTTATTGATTGTGTATTTGTTGTTATACTGATGCTATTCTGGTTTTATGATTCTGTACTTGACATTTAGAATAACAATGCTAATTATTCAAATCAAAATACCATATAGATGCTGGTACTATTCAATAAAATACATATTTCTTTAGTATTTGTATTAATTAAAAAACCTGTACATTATTATATTATCTATTATTTCTTCAAACACCCCTTCAATGCCTATAATCCTACAACATTTCTGGAGCCTGAATTTATAGTAATGTAACACCAATTGAGTAAAACAAACAGCCCCTAATAACTGCCATTTACAATACCTGATAATATATTTTGTTAATAATAGGTAAACATTTTTTTTCAAATACCAGGGATCCCAAGTTCGAAGAAGTCATTTCTGAGAGATCTGTTTAAGTAAACTTTCTTAGCACATCTATTTTTGTTTTGGTAATACCAATCAACACTGACTTCCGTGAGACAAGTGATAAAGGAGTAATAGAGTACCGTGTATACTCAAGTATAAGGCGACCCACATAAAAGATGACCCCCGAGATTGAGAAGAATTTTCAACAATTTTTGTATGTTGGGCGTATGAGACGACCCTTGGTGTCATTGGAATTTTTACTTTTTTTCTGTTTTTTTTTTTTTTTTTTTTTTTTTTTTTTTTTTTTTTTTTTTTTTTTCTAGTCTTGATATTACATCTACCTGGCTAAAAATGGAGCAATATTCAAGGCTAATCTTCTAAATTTATACCATTTTATGAGTTTTTAAATGTTCATCAAAATCTTACTTCGCCATATTAATTCAAATTTACGTTCATTCATACTTACATTTAGTAGCTTCTTTTTCAGTAGTAAATTTGCGTGTTACAGACGATCAGCACATAAGACGAAAATTATTTAATAAATATAAGATTTGTATTTTGTGCCTATAAGATGATCCCCTGTTTTTCAATCGTAATTTGCTAGTTTAAGCCTTGTCTTATTCATGATTATATACGGTTAAAAAACATGCAGATTTGATCAGTTTGCGGGAAATTGGCTATTTTCTGTGAGGTTATTTTCCGGTTACGCGAGTACGGGAGGCTGTTCGCTTACCAGGAGACTCGCGTGGCTTGCAGATGACTTGAGATTCTTTTTGTTGCTTTGACGACAAACAGAACACAAACAAATAACCCTTTTTATCCCCCTAGGTTGCTGGTGGAGAAACAAAACATTTAGTTAGCTATCCTTATTTTTTGGCATTCAATTCCATGTTGAAAGATGTAGAGCTCATGCGAAGGATTTACAACTCCCTAGCAAAGAACGACCCATCAGTAGCTGTAACAAAAGGTAAGTTTTTAGAGCTTATATAATATTTTTACTGAGAAATTTAATTGGAATATTTCATAACAGCCTTGATTGCAGCTATTTATTAAAATATATACCTTTGATTTAATTACTAAGGAAAGTTATTGTGAATAACCATATGTAATATAAAATTAATTTTTTACATATCTTACATATCAATAAAAAGTTATGAACTGAAGGTATATTTCATGCATAATTAGTTTTTGTCAATTACTTTCACAAATAAGTATTTTGTCTAAGCTATTATTCCTTTTATTTAGTAACATAAAACCTAATTACAAAGAGATTTGCTAATAATTGTAATTTTTTTATATTTTTATTTGGTTTCTAAAATTAAAATATAATAATGGTAGTGGTCTTGGTAGTGCATTTTACAGCAAATATCGTTTCAAGTAATTGGAGGATATTAAACAATAAACCAACACAGATATCAGAAGAAGTGAACAAAATGCCATCACACTATGCCATAAATCCAATAAATAAGAATTAATAAAATAAATAATAATTTGAGTTAAATATGAAAAATATAGATAATAAATAGAAACAAAAACAGAACTTTATTTTCTGTTATGTGTTATTCATTTAGATACATGACAGTTAGATAATTTATTTTATTTTCTTGTTGATGGATAGATGTTTTAGTTAATTAATTTTATACTTTGTCTTTTTAGAGGAGTTTCTACATGCCTCGCAGGTTTTCCCACAAGTATCACCTTTAGAAGTAGAAATTTTGTTCCACCTATGTACGCAGGATAAATCTACTGGGTACGTTGTAAGACTACAAAAATCACAGAACTAAAATTGTTTAATTAAATTTTATTTAATAGTTGAAAATGGTGTATTTTGACAAAATCACATTAGATATTTTTTGATCAAAACTAGAACAGGCGCTCCATAGAGTGCATATCTTCATCTTGTGCCTTGATACCGAAGAATACGCAGACTGTGCATGGGTGATTCCATTAGTTTCTTTGATGCTCAAGGCTCAGTTCAAGGAATTTCCTTGACCTTTGACATTTTCTTCCCTAAAGTTAATTAAACAATCTCTTTCTTAAGTTATTATGTACCATTCCACTAAATTTTATAATGGTGTGTTCTTTAGTTTTTATGTAATCTTGCTAACTGACAGGCAGGGGTGAATACATAACCTCTTTGTGGAGATAATTTACAAGATAAATATAAAATATTTTTTGTTAATATGTATGTTGGTATTAAATCGACTCTCAATCTTTTCCTTTAATTAGGCGTATAAATATGGCTGACATAGACAAGATTGCACCCGGTGCTGATCTAGTTCGACAGCAGACCCAGCAACCTAAATCTGAAGTAGATAGAACGGTTTTGGTACAGGTAGCAGAGTCAGTGTATAGGTTCATGCTGGGCTCAATTGCTGGCGGTAAGGATTAAAAACTATGCTGTGTTACAATCAACAATTTAGATTTAAGCTCTAAGCATGATCAATTTGAGAAAAGAAAAATGAGAATTAATGTAGTGTACAAAGCATTTGTCCTCAAATGGTAGAAAACTCCAACTTGCTATAAATGATTTTTAGAACATTTTTTTTTTAAAGAAAAGCCTTTAAACAGCATCTAGTGCTATACACTTGACCATGTCTTAAATTGTTTCAAACCTTTTAAAAATTGCCTCAGAATGAGAATTTTCTGTGGACACAGATCCCAATAGTACAACTTCAATACACAGTTTTGATTTTAGCAACATAAATAATTTAAATTTCTTTTTTATTCTGGAAATACTCATACATAAGTACTGGTATCCCAAGAGGTCCAGATTCAACAGTAAAACAATCAAGCAACAAAATTAATATGTTATATCACAAATCCTATAGTTATATAAAAGATCATGATAGGTGGTTTGCCGAATACTCTTTTTAAATATATTTAATGTAATGGTATCAAATGGGTATCTAACAGGAGCACATTCCGTAACTTACATGCCCTGTAAAGGTAGTTTCTTTTTCCTTGTAAATTGTTCAAGATTGGGGTGATGACTGCCTTAGAAGGTTGATTTCTTGTATTTTTTTAAGGAAAATGTTGTAGTTCTTGATATATAGTCCTTGGTTTTGTTCTGTAGCGGCTGGTGCCACAGCTGTGTATCCAATTGATCTGGTGAAGACAAGGATGCAGAACCAGCGGGGTGGCTCAGTGGTAGGAGAGTTGATGTACAAGAACAGCTTTGACTGCTTCAGCAAGGTCATCAGGTTTGAGGGCGTGTTTGGATTGTACCGAGGTAAACAAAATACATTAAACATTATTCTCTTTAATTCTGAAAGTCCGCACTGTCAAGTTTTATGTGATAAATAACTCGGCCGTCCCAAGGCAAAACAGTGTAACTGTCATTTTTGTCGATTTTGAGATAATAACATTTGGGAGTATATTAAACACTTCTGAATTACCTGTGAAATTTTCAGGTCTCAACAATGAGTCATTTTGGAGATAGCACCTCTTATATTTAAACACAAAACTTAAAATCTAGTGATTTTCAATGGTAAAACAAAGTAGCTTCAAGATTACAGGCAAAGCAATATATCTACGATGAAGATACATTGTTTTGCTTCGAAATGGTATTTAAAATTTTTTTTGAGCTGATGGAGTTTAGCTCAACAATGACGTATGCACATGCAAGATAGTGTATATGTTTTCGAGGTAAAAAAACGTATCTGTGAATATCGTTAATAACTTTGCAATAAACCAATGGTTGTAATTCAAATTTTATATATAATCATAATGTCTATAGATATATAGTCCTGCAAAATTTGAAAAGTGTACAAGAATTTATTTTCAAGTTGCATACATGCAAACTTTAACTCTATTTTTCTTGAAAAGTAACATTTTCAAGTTACGTTGTTTTGCCACGGAACTGCTGAACTGTGATATATCCATATTTGGATGTAATATGACATCATCATGCCCATAAATGGGCACATCACACAAATTTGTTACATAAAATTTAGTAATGTAGTATCAAACAATGATTTATGATTCATTTATCTGAGAAATTGCTTACATATTGTTTTTTATTTTCTCTCCTCAATCTCTTTACTATTTCTATAGCATCACTCTTGTTACATATATCTTTGTCATTTTAAAGCATTGGATATGCTGATTTTAAAAAGGAATGAATCTTTCAAAAGCAAAAGGTTCCCTTTGGCAGAAATAAAAACAAATTAATTAAAATTTAACATTAAACCAACGCGAAAGAATTGCTATACCATCATCGAATAAATACAAGGTATTCCTTTTATTTTCAGGTCTGTTGCCTCAAATTGTAGGCGTAGCACCAGAGAAGGCCATCAAACTAACAATGAACGATTTTGTTCGTGACAAAGTACGCAATAAAGACGGTTCTATACCGTTGTGGGGTGAAATCATTGCTGGTGGTTGCGTAAGTTAAAGATATTGTTTTGTCATAAAATATAGAAATCCTTCATAAATTTAAAGATGTGTTATCCCATGGATGTTATAGCGAAGAGGCAATTGATAACATATAAGAACTTTTTTTTTATTGAAATAACAATAAAGTTAATCTTTATACCAGTATGTAATAATTTTGTTATTTTTGTTTAATATTTTTCAGTAAGATTCAGGGGTGTATCCATAATTTTTTCTGGATGGGTTGTGATCATAATTTTTTGGACCTTTTCACAATGAAATTACAGCAAGATATGATTAAAATGTCAATACAATTTGCTTGAAGCGGAAAGCAGGCTTAGTTTCAGAATTGCTGGAATTGGGATAGATTGCGTCACGCAATTGGCAAGGTCTTTGGACTTATTGCTTGTACTTCATCAATGCTTTTTCATTTATGTCATTGTGAAAAGGCCCTAGAAAAAAATGTCTTTGGAAAAAATGTAGACCTTTGAAAATTTTGGGGGGGTCGTACGACCTTCCCGACCCCCTCTTGCATACACCCATGAGATTATCAATTATCACTGTTTATTACAGTAATACTGAGTCATTTCTCCTTCATTATTGAAATTCGTGAATGTTGCTTGTTCCAATAGGCTGGAGCATCCCAGGTCATGTTCACGAATCCATTAGAGATTGTGAAAATACGATTACAAGTGGCGGGAGAGATTGCGGGTGCGGGGCCAAGGGTCAGTGCCATCAGTGTCATCAAAGACCTTGGTTTATTCGGTCTTTATAAGGTAAGCATTCCCAATGTTCTGCATGCAAGTACCAAAAAATCTCATTACGTTGCTTGTATTTTGACGAGTTAAAGAATCGTTTTACAAGTAGGTTGTAGACTTTAGGGTGGTGGTCATTGTATTTTTTAAAAATAATTTAAACCACTTTGTATTTAATTGTTAACTGAATAAAAAAGCATTAGTAATCAACCAAAAATACAGTTAACGAAAATAAACTATTTAATTGCGCATTTAATTTCCTGTTTACATCTAGGCATATTGTAATTGGTCAAATTCTGGCCAGAGGTTAAAAACATTGATGTATGTAATTCAGTGGCGTATGCTAAATTGCGGTCTGTTAGTGGAGTATCGTATTGCACATTAATAGTGACATTTGGTACGCTGTGCACAGGGGTTCACACATTACACTAGCGTAATGTGTGAACGAACATACTGTAGTCATACACTGCCAACTCAAATTAACTCAATTTGTTTGTGTTTTTTTTTTTCCTTTAACCTAGGGAGCCCGAGCTTGTTTCCTCCGTGACATTCCCTTCTCTGCAATCTATTTCACTTCATATGCACATCTGAAAAAATACTTTGCTGATGAGAATGGTCATAATAGTGCTCTGTCACTGCTCACTGCTGCTACAATCTCAGGTGATTCTAATTAATAATGATAACAATTGCAATTATTTCTGTTAATATATCATCAGAGGTAGATTCAAGGGCAGATGGGGAAGATTTGAAAAACATTTTAAATGGGGGAAGAAGAAAATTGCATTAAAATTCAAGTTTGAGAGTGTCAGATCCAGTCATTTGGAATCCTCCATGTTCTTGTTATAAAATTTGTTTGAGAGTGGAGAACTAATCATTTGGAACCTTCTATGCTCAGTAACAAAGTTTGCTTTCGAGACTTTAGGAGCGGAGCTCCATGCATGGAATTGATATATTTCACCGACAGTCAATAATGGATTGAATTTAACTTCTACTATTGATCTTGTCTTGCAGGTGCCCCGGCAGCTTCTCTTTTAACACCAGCAGATGTCATTAAGACAAGGTTACAAGTGGTGGCAAGAACTGGTCAGACGACATACTCGGGTGTGTTCGACTGTGCCAGAAAACTATGGGCGGAGGAAGGCGGCACAGCATTCTGGAAGGGTGCCGGTGGTGAGTGAAATATTAAAGTTGATTATAATAGTTGAAAAAGTTTTAATCATGGTCTTTGTAAATTTCAAATACTGCCATCAATCTGGGGATATGATATTTTATTTTTTACATTATAGTCAGTTTAGAATGGTAGCTGTCTGCTTTCATAACTGTAATGCAAGTTTTGACTTGAAAACCTAATAATAAAATAACCTTTACCATGTAATTTTCTTATGCCTGAGCATTACTAATTAGCTATTGAGTTTTGCAGCTCGAACAGAAATTTAAATAAAACTTGTTTACTGTGACACTGCAAATAATAATTCATTGCTAGGCCTAGTCGAATGCATGCTACGAGCCTAACCAACCTTGATATTTGGCATCAGCAAACATGAATCTGTGATAGTTTAGACAGGGCTTAAGATTCCCTTATTTTAAAACTCTTTTTTTAGGACCTGAAGATTGTTTTGAAGGAATTTTTTCTAGGAAATAATAATGCCTCCTTCGGATTCTGTTTTTCAACAATGCCCTCAAAGCCTGACCTTACTTGTTTATTATTGCACTGCAATGTGTTGTGTTTTTTTTCCTCCAGCCCGTGTTTGCCGTTCGTCTCCTCAGTTTGGGGTAACGCTACTCACTTATGAATTACTGCAGAGGTATCTTTATGTAGACTTTGGTGGCATGTAAGTTCCTTCTATTACTTTTTTAACACAAAGTAATTGTAATGTTTAAATGTTTTTCATGCTAATTTTTGAGTAGTGCTTTATTACACAATTTTTTAACAAAGTACAACCATTTTTTAATAGCTTAATGGTTATTCCTTTTTAAGGATTAATGTATATTGATATATATTTTCTGTAAATAAAATCTTAATTTTAAAATTCATATTCATTTAAAATTGTCTTCACTGAGAAGAATATATATTTGTATGCTAATGGACTGTAAGCCCACGCTTCGATTATTGTTGCTACGGTCCCACTAAATGACAAATGTCATATCTACATACAATAACAGTATTGTCAATTGTTGTATATAGCTGATATGGTGATTTATGTTTATATTACATGATTGTAATTCAAGCATTTTAGCTTTTTCTACTGCTTTCCTATGTGTTCTTTTTATACTAATACAATTGTTGATGCGTTAAATACAAAATCATTTAGCACTTGGAGTGTTCATTGATCTTTCTAAAGCTTTCAATACAATAAACCAAAATATCCTTTTATGTAAGTTATCTTATTATAATATAAATGGGTTGGCACTTAATCTTTTTTTAAAAGTTATTTATCTAACGGTTCTCAATGCACCAAATACGGAAATTATATTTCTAATTTCTCTCCAATAACCTGTGGTGTTCTGCAAGGTTCATTATTAGGTCCTCTCTTAATATTTGTTTTGTACATCAATGATATTCACAGGTCTTCTAATTTGCTGTATTTTTTGATAACTGTAAATCAGCATATGGTCATATAACCCAGTACTTTTTTAGTAATAAGCTCTCCATTAACCATATGTAGTATAGTTTCATCCTGGCTATCAGGACTGTATTGGGTGCACCACTGTGGACGCCTTTATGTATTTTCTAATCTCCAACTTAAGCTTCATGATATAACACAATCTATATTCATCTATTTAGTATTAAAGTTCTTTTCCCCAAACATCCTTTATTGTTTATTTCTAATCTCCCTCTTCACAAACACGTACCACATTACAACACCACACTAAGGCTAGATCTGAACTCTATTCCTATTCGCAAAACTAATTACTTTCAACGCAATATAGGTTTT
This sequence comes from Anneissia japonica, assembly GCF_011630105.1. Lineage (NCBI taxonomy): Eukaryota > Metazoa > Echinodermata > Crinoidea > Comatulida > Comatulidae > Anneissia > Anneissia japonica. Next base: position 490,523 of record NW_022730884.1, on the reverse strand, counting down.
TTCTGGTCCGAAATTATGGAACAATTTACCTTTTAACAAAATTACCAATTCGCATTCTAAATGATGTTTTCGACTAGCATAAAACACCTGTTCTGTTTGGCTGGCACTTTACAAGATTTTCTTCTTAAGGTCTCTTATACACATCTGATGTGTATAAGAGACAGATATTATATGGTTTACTAAAGAAAAAACTTTTTGCATTCAATGAAAACAAATACTGTAATAAAACTTAAATTTGCATAATTTAAGGCATGCATATATCTATGGCCCTAACAATAGCATGTTCTGATTGGTAAATTTGATTGGCACCCTAGTAACCTTTTTTTTCAATTTTAACTTGAGCTAATTTGTAATTCCAATAATTTAAGCAGTTGAAATACATTTTTGAAGTTTGTTTAGCTCAAAACAGACAGTATCTTTCTTGAATTAGTAACACTTGTGTAGACTGTCAAAATTTCTTTTTATAAACATATTAAGGCATGTCAAATACAATGTAATAGTCTAAGCACTTTCTTTGTAACACTTAAAAGTTTGATTTCGATAGTAAGTTCACTGGTATTGTACAATATTCTGTTTTGTTCTTGCAGGCGTCCTGAAGGATCACAAACGGCCCAGTCAGTGCACCTGGCTGACCTGCCACCAGTTAACCCTGAGCATATCGGTGGCCTGCGGTTAGCAGTTGCAACCTTTACAGGAGTCGAGTCCAAGTTCGGACTATTTTTACCCAAATTTAGAAATCCCATCCAAATTGCGAAACAGGAGAGTTAGCACCAATAGAACATTTCTATAAATCATACATAAAATGGGATTTTTTAACTAGCACGAGTCTTTTAAACTTTGCAAATAGGCTGGAACAGGCATACAGTATAACTAGTTGTTACACTCGCTTACACACTAATTGCCAGTGAACAAATCTGAAGCCCTCTTCAGACTATCAGATATTATTTGACATGCCACGACTATATATGGGCATACAACAGTTCTTTTTTTCAAAGAAAATTGGGTAATAAAGACAGAGCTTTAGACCCTGTCCAAAATGTCAAATTTTATTGGACAAAAACATGTGACATGCCTAAATATGGTCATGATGATATCACATCATGACTATATTTGGGCATACAATAGTTTTCTGTCAAAGAAAATTTGATAATGTGGACAGAGCTAGATATGTCCATGGGCTGCAGTCAAGGATAGAAAACGCATTTAGGACTTGGGATTAATTTTTTAAATCCAAGTCAACCGAACAACAGAACCGCAGGTTTTGAGCCACCAGACAACTACAAGTTGAATTAACAGTCAATACTCAGGAAGTCTTCAGACACCAATCATCTGGAGTGAGACTGGCGACAGGCAGATAAACCGCAAAATGTCAATTCTTCCCTTCCGGATAATATGATATCGGCATAAAACCTCAGCGATCAAGAACTTTGTGTGCATTGAAATAGATCATCTTTAAAATAGACAGTGCAGCTGAATATGCGTAGATATCTTTGCCGTGTGCTATTGTAAGTAGGTCTCTGTATTTAATCAAATGAATTGGATTGTTTTTATTACTTCATTCATGCTGTGGGTTTGTTTTTGAATTGTGAAAATAACCAAAAAATAATACCTAAACATTAATTTCAATTCTATCAAAAATAAATTTTAATGATGTTGCTAGGTTTACAAGCTTTCCCTGTCTTTTGTTTCATTTTTTGTAAAATATTTTGTGCATTCATTTCTGCAAACTTCAGACTAAATTAAATTAACAATGTATGTCTTGAAATTAATATTTTGGTGAAAGTATTTTAATGAATTAATTTAATTGACAAAGATGCAGTTTCTCTTTAAGAGTTTGTTATACAATAGAATTTTTAATAACAAATCTAATGTAGTAAATTTTTTTACGAAGAAAAGGTTCTACAAGGATTATACAGAAAGAGTACACATTGAATATTTTAAGTGCAAGTTTTAGGACGATGAGATGAAAAATACCACAGGAGGATTCCTGACAAGATCTGATGGTTATATAAAGTGGCTTTAAATGTTCAAATGAAAGGCTTAGTACGATGGAGAGATAATCTTACTAAAATTATTTGCCTTTAAAAGGCTTTATACATTCACCGAAAAAACAATGTTTGTGTATTAGCTGGTCAACAAACTTTAACAAAATAAGAGTATGGAAATTAATCAAATGGCTATAATATTATGATATCCAATATATATACTTACTATTTATTCAATTAGAGGTTCACAATAACATTTTAATATTTATTAGCAGTATGTAATTGTCATATAAATTCATTTATGATATGATGATAATCTGATGGTTTATGTATTAAATTGTTTGTTTCTGAAGTGGCTTCCTCCATTCCACTTTTGCATCTGGTATGGCAAAGAGTTATGAGAATACTTAAGTGCTAACTTGCAATACATTTAATCCTAAAAAAATTTTTCTTCGAAAAATGTTTAATCTTCCAACATAGTGCATAAAGATAGGGAGAATGATATGGTTACACCAGCTTCAGCACATCAGATTTGCATAAAATCTACAGAACAATAACTACAGCCTGATAAATTGCCATTTTAAAATGTAGTTTTCATGAGATATAATGAAGTATGCAAAACTGCTATGACATGATCGATCCAGCCAACAGGTTGTGCAAGAGTTGCGCCATTATAAAGGTGAAGGTTCACAAATTCTTCTTGGACTCTCTTGGATCAAATTAGTTCTCAAGTATTCTATAACTACTCTGTGGGTATAAGATGATACTGTGAATGTAATCATTGATTTTTCAGGGAGTGCATTTGTAATTTTGTTTACATATTTGTTTTTTTTAATAAATGATACATGTAATTGTTTTCAAAATAATCTAAAATTTTCATTGCAGTGAAAATTATGTGTTGTGTTTACAGTGTTTGTTTATGCACATTCGATAAGTACAGTATTGCATAGAATAACAATGAAATAAATATTTTGAGGAGAAAAAAAAACCAGAATGAACACATATTTTGTTTAAGTTTTATTGACTTTGTACATACCAGAATGAGGTTGTGGAGAGGGCAGGTACCATCCTGACCAGAGGGGTTAGTATCAATTAGGGAGAAGGGGTGCGCGTAGCATCAGCCACACAATACAAGACGGCTTTGTTTCAACTAAGAGCATCCCTGAATTATTAATTGTTCATACATAATTCATTTATTACATATGCTTTATATAAATTTTAACATGGAAAGCCATGTTATTTTATCTCTTCATTATAATGTTGAAAAGCTATAAAAGTATATATGTTGACATTATATTTTATTTGAAATATATCTATCAATATATATAGATATATACCCAGACACTAGATACATATTTACAACATGTTTTGATGTCATTCGAACATCATATCTTGAGGCAAACTGTTGAATGCATTACAACTCTAACCTATATGCAAATCTGTCATATTTTCTATAAGCTAGGACATCTTAAAACCAATTTACTAAGTACCTGAAAATTGCTTTATCCTTACTAAAACATAATGAAGATTAATTTGTTGTATTTAGCTGTTGCACATCATATTTAGGCCAGCAATATCAGAAAAAATATAGAATTACCAGTTCCAAGTACTGTAAAATCTTGATTAATACCATTCTTTTAATACGGTTGGTTTGCCTTTTTTGCTCGAGGGGAGACGAGTGTAATGTAATTTTTATAAAGATAAAACTATAAATTTGACATTCAATTTTTTTCCTTGCTGATGGGTAACATACAGTAGACTACATATTCATATAAGGAATGTTTTTCATCGAGTGATCAGAGTACGATAACCTACATTTTTCCATCAAGAACACTAATTTATAATCATGGATTATCAAACATGAAGTACTCACTTCAATCGTACAACACGTTTCTCTTCATCTGTACATTTCATTATACCACGTTACAAGAGAATTGGAGGTTTTTCATTTCTTTGTTATGCTTCTAAACTTTGGAATAATCTTCCAACTGACCTTAGAGATATCTCCGATCCTTATCTTTTTAAACGTGCACTCAAGACTTACTTGTTTGCCCAAGTCCCTTTTTGCTGCTTTTATTGTTGTAATCTGTTTATTTGTCTTTGTTGTTTGTGTGACTGTACTACTGTGATGCTTCGGGTTCCTGAATAATGACTGATTTTATGCCTACCATTGTTGTCCTGAATTATTGAGGCTTGGCTTGCGCTTCATAACCGCAAGGGAAAGGCGCAATATAAATACCCAATACCAGTACCAGTACCAAATCAATTCGGCAAAATGATAAGGACCATTGCTAATCAGCCTGAGTAGAACAGGCTTTGAATATTCCAAGATAAAGATACCAGAAAGATACTCGCACTCATATGTTAAAAGGTACAATAGTACATTTGACTTTACTATGATGCTGGTATGCATAATTTTAATAACAATAATAATAATAATTTTAACAATGTTTTTTTAGTCATACAAATATTTTTTAAAAATTCAATTAAAATTCAAATTATTATTATTATTATTGTTATCTTTAAATATAATACCCAAAAAACACCACCTAAAGAACACCATAAATATTTAAGCAGCCTCTATAAATTTTCAATAATTTTGTGGTCTTCGTGAACGGTGTTGCCGATTACATAATACTGGAATGTAGTAACATTTCCAGCCAACTGCAGATGGTTTCATAACATGTCATTATCAAGATCATTGATGCTGTCTCTGCACTGCTACATACAAGTAGCAAAGTTGTATAAAATTGTAATATATGCAAGTTTTGTATTTTAACTTCGTCTTGTTCAAGATTTGATCATATCTGCTCATAATATTTCATTATCAGAAAAATGTATCTTAGAGTAACCACAACCAGAATCCTAAGTGCACAGGAATCCCTACCAAGGAACTGGACCCCAAGTAAGGAGATCCCGGACTTTCCCATCGCAGAAGCTAATTATATTTTTGGGAAACTTCCGTACTTAAAAAAGACATTTTTGTGCCATCTAAATTTGCCTTACTAGATTCTTTAAAATTTGCCAATAGATATGAAGCTGTGAGGTGAATTTAAACTCCTGCCAGGGAATTTGGACCTCTTGTTGGGCACATTTCAAGCCGTCTGCTGGGGCGGATGCAGGATTTGGCGGTATAGAGGGTGCATAGAGTCCACTCCAAGGGTGGGGCTGAGGTGTAAGAACATTTTGAGAATATGGATCTCAAGGGGCCTGGAAATTGCATTCATACTTTTTCAAAATAATATATCAACAATACAACAATCATTTTTCTTTAATACAATTTAGGTGGTGCGATCGAACCATCTGTACCCACTCTGCATCCACCCCAGTCTGGACCTTGTTGAGGAAATTCTGGCACCACTATTTTGGAAACCAATTGTTATTGATTTACAAGACTGAAAACTACATTAATTTAGATTATCCAGATAAATGTATTATAAATGTAAAAATACCAACCCAATATAATCAACATCTACTCTTGATATTATACTTGTAACTTATTGCAATTATTGTTAAATTTATTCACTTAAATCAAATCATAGATTACGTAAATATCTATCGATTTGTTCTTGGTAACAATACTATGATCAAAAGAAAAAACAAAAATCAAAAAAGCAGAAATAAAAAATGGAAGACTACATTCAGTTTCCTATAAAAGTTTTCTAACTTGAAATGATGAAAAAGATGGCAAGATAAAGAAACTGCAGTAAAACTAGTTACATGTTTGAATGAGCCACTGATCTACACATTAGATTTCTGAAAACAATTGGCTTACTGAAGGTTTTCAGAAAGGATATGTTTTAATGCCGATGAATGCCGATTTAAAGTATTTGGAGTTACATGCAGACTATCAAATCACAGTTGATTCCCTAATATTTCAATATTTACTGTAAGATAACATTAAAAATATGATGTTATTCCAGTTATTGTAGATATATTACACAGTGACTTTACAGGGACAGATTCAGAGAAATATCTGGGTAGGGACCATGTGACGTGCGAAGCACTTAAAGCAGGAGGCATGTGAGATTTTTATTCCTCTGGTACATGAAATTTAAACCAAAAATTAGCTTGTTTTGGAGTAAGCCTACGGTACTATGCTCCTCTCTACTTCTTTTCTTCTCTCAGTTTTTTTTTTTTTCTTTTGGGTGGGGCCTTGTCCCTGTGGATCTGCCCTGCTTAAGGAGAAACACAACTTGATTAGGAAAAAGAAGATCCAACTATAAAACAAATTCAATCCCTGCCCTGTAGTTATTTTATAAAGCACAATATTATTACTTAATGTATTTTGGAGAACCCATACTTTAACTTCAAAGAATAAATCATGCTGTAAGCATGACCAACCCAAAATCTAGGGTCATATTTTTTTTAATTTGCAAAATATATTTTCCCCAAGAAGAAGCAGCTTTGATTTTTCATTAATAATATGTTTAACGGTATATGGCCGATTAAAATATAAAGATTTAAAATTCCCTTTTAATATTTAGTACAGAAAATAAGATATATATAAGTTATATTAAATGGTATAGAAATTAACTGAAATAAAGTAAAGCCCACATGTACTTTACAACCATTTGATATGATGAGCATTGGAATGGCATCAAATATTTTTGACAATATTTTTTATATTCAGTGTGTGTACACACCAATCTTCACCCTCTCGATATGGGCCTGAATGTAGGCTTACATTCTGGTCTAGCAAAACTAATAATTGGCAAAACATCACTAGCCATTTAAAACCACAAAAAATGTGATCGTAAATAAGTAAAATCAGACATTATCATAGAATTCAAAATTACTTCAAAAAGACATCTGCTTTACATGTAGACTTGCACGTACAGTGAATATAATTCTATATTATATTTTTGTCTTTTTGTCTGAATCTAGTACAGTATTCTCCTTGGTCTCATAAAATGTTGGATAACATTTTGATTGAAATTATCATACCAGATAAATAATTTCAACTGTACAAGTTAACTGTTTCTTCATATTAAAGTGAATCTACCTTGATTCCTATTAACAAGTTTCATCTTATCGGCTAAGTTCTACACATAATATTTGAGTATTATTTACAATAATATATACATTTTTTATACTCTAGTTAGCTTGAGAACTATTTCATATATCTGTAAACTATAATCCTTTTCAAGATACAGCTTTTATAACTACTTGGTCAAATTGATCTAGCATTTTGTGCAATGATTTAAGACATTATTTTATTGCTCTTTCCATTAGCGTTAGAATAAGCAATTCTGAACAGCATGTTGTAGTTAATTTAATGGGAACGACAGGATGTAGGTAAACGAGAATTCACGTACCATAAACAAAATAATGCGAAGTCTAGCATCATGATGTCATTTGGCTACGGTCTGCGAGCCGAGGCATAATTGATATCAATCTTTGCTATCATTTTATTATCATTAGAGATGCGAACGGGAAGTTAAAGCTTCGCAAGATATAAGGAGTTAACGGCCGATGAAATATGTCATTACAATACACTGCACGCTGACAGAGAATGATTACCATGGAAATCAACGAATTAAACATGAAAGCATGTCAATGAATGATTCACGACAATTAGGATTCAGAAACGAAAGCATATCATCCAAAATCACATGTACCAACATGTTTGTCACGACCCACCATTGGGTCGCAAAAATATTTTGGTGGGTCACAAATTTGACAGAAATCATTAATAAAGCTATGCAAAATTTTTGAGTGAAAAATTTTTCATAAAAAGGTAATTTTATATATACAGTCGTGTCTTTTGCAAAGAAATGCGAGGTGCTGATAAAATTCCACTGCCGCACCCTCCCTAGCCACTTAATTCAATGGGCGAGTACCTATACCACTCATACAACATACTAAGTACCCCCACACACATTCAGATATATTATTTAAAAATCAAAATAAAAAAAAACAAAAACCAAAAATCATGATCTGTATTTCTCTCTTGACATTCATAATGAGTATTGTTGTAGGCTATAGAACTAGATCGAGTGCATGTCGGCTATATGCAATTCCACTGTGCTGGGGGATCTGTGACTATTTAGCAGCACTTGGCCAATTGTGAAATGGAAGTAATAACCAAACATATGCACGTTACATTTGTTAGGTTAATCTGTAATTTGAATGACATAATGTGTCAGCATGTGCACGCATACTTGACCCTATTTCTAATGGTGAAGATAAAAATATACATACACATACACTCAAAGAAAATACATACGCCCCTTCTCGTACATAAACGCCCTTCTCACAGTTGCTTGGCATAGTGCACAAGGAAAAAGTTTACATTTATGATGTTTTTATTGAATACTGTTGATCCCTCTATCATTCTTCATCTTAGCATGGTGGCTCATCATTAACTCACAACAGGTTGTCAAATGACCCGGATGACATCATTGATAATCTGACAGACTGCTATAGAAGAATCTTCAGACTTGTCTGCACAAGTTTATTATGCGATGCTTTATGTACACACCTGTTGTCTAACCTTAAGATGCACCTGTTCTTTAAGGAACACTTGTTCTTTAGGAATACCTGGTCATAATGTACCCCTGTTCTCAAAGTATCCCTGTTCTTAAAGTATCACTGTTCTGGGTACAGTAATCCTGTTTTAAAGAGCTCCTATTCTTAATGTATACACGTTCTTAAAACAGATCTGCTCTTAACACTTGTTGTTAAAGTCAGACCTGTTCTTAATGTACTCCTGCTCTTAAAGTAACATTGTATTCACTGTTCTTTAGGTAACCCTGTTCTTATAGGTAGATAAATCAAAGAGACTCCTGTTTTTAAAAAGCTGTTCTTAAGGCAGATTTGATAATATGATACCTATGCTGTTTAAGGTACCCCAGTTATTAAAGTAGACATGTTCTTATGGTACTCCTATTCTTTAAGAAGGCCTGTTCTTATGAAAACCTGGTGTAAGTACACTTATTCTTCCGGTAGCCCTGTTTTTAAGATAGCCCTATTTTTGAGCAGTGTTCTTCAAGTAACCCCTGTTCTTTAGGTAAATCTGTTCTTAAGGTACACATAATCTTAATATACATACTGTTCTTCATGGATTTCTAATTTTATCAACTTTACTCTAAGTATAGGAACTAAATTAAATAAATTACTAAATACGCATCACTGAATTAGGTTTAAACATTCCTATATTAGAGATGACTTGTTAAAGTGATTAGCAGACATGAAAACTGTGTTTGGATAACATCTGGCCTGTATATTTACGTCACTACATCAAGCAAAAGATGATGTTTTATGTTTTTTTAATAGTATATGTATTAATATAATATATTTCTTTCTATATTTATATAATATAAACAAATCGACAGAGAATAATATTATACTCAAATAGGAACACGATGTTCCTATAACATTTTGTTCCTATTTGAGCACTGTTATTATACACCCTTTTGTTTACATATATTGTGTTTACAGTGCCACACAGCATACCTAATTTGAATATGTATATAATATATATTGAAAGAAAAAATATTCAGAATGTTGCTGTTTACAGAAGATATTTTTTTTTTTAATAATAGTATAATTATGAGGAATATTGTTGTTGGCCTATTCATATATTTGTTTAGAAGAAAAAGCTGTATCTGTTTACAGTATTTTGATTTATATCCCATTTTCCTGTGCAAAAGACTACATTTCTTTTAGTAATGAGGATTTCCCGTTTATAAGCAGTGCTTTATCTGGATAGAATTTTCCTTTATCCTTAATAATTTTAAAATTATTATAAATCATGGGTACCGGCATATGCTGGGAACGTAAACAGACTGCTTGGGGATGAGTGGCAATCCCCCTACAGCCTTGCTGTCTGGCCCAAATGCCAAGGAAAGAGAGACGGGCACAAAAGTCATTTTAAATGCAAAAAATCTGTTAAAAATTGTTGCATTTTTTTTTTTTTTTTTTTGGAAGATAATGTACACTTCCTAACACTGATAGTGACAGATTCACAAATACTTCCAGTTGCCAAAGTTAACACATTTAGTGCAACAAACAAACACTTAAAATATACATATTAACACTGCTCTAACAGCTGATATAGCAACTACTTGTATAACATATAAGTATTAACAACTGTACTTACTGCTGGTTCAATGTTTAATTCCTTCCTCTCTTTGTCTCCTTGATCAAAAAACTCACTAGTAACAAGTTCAGCTATCTATGGGGAAAAAACACAACCAAAAATAAAATGAACGATATGTCTTATTACAAGAAATACTGCACAATACAGCCATGTTTTTACACGTGGTAGCCAGTGTTTTCCAAGATGTGGGCCGGGTTTGAAATTGGATAGTAGGATCATTTGCATATAAAGTGGGCTTGCTGAGGGTCTTGGGAACATACATGTACTCTTAAAAGATTTTCTTAACGATACTCAGTGGAAATATGATGTAGCAATACAAGCCTCAGTAAGATGCATTATAGTGCATGACATTATTATTCTAGAAAGAAGTACATTTTAAAACAATACCATGTTTAATTTAGTGTCTTCAAAAAGGAAGTGATACATTGTTTCATCGGAATTTATTGCTTTCAAATGTTTCCCTCAGTGGTAGGCCCAGAGTTTGTTGCTGGCACAAGTGGCAATTCAATATCCTGTATTTATATGGTGCATAAATATGGATAAATGAATTTGAGCACTAGTGTTCCAAAGGGAGAGCCTATGTTTCTGAGAGGATGGTTTGTAGTGTTACCTATGGTGGGCTAAAGGGGCTTTGCAGTTTTATACCAAATTTAGTCTTTTTTTTTTTGGTGGTACAAGGTGGGGGAATTAGTGGTGTGCAAGTGTCCCTCTGCCAACCCTGGATCCCCACCTTCCTTTAAGACTTTTTACAATGATGTTTATCCCTGCATTTTAGGAAGTTGAAACAGATTTTACCTCAACATTTTTTATTACTTGCTATGCATTTTCTTTTTTGTTAACACATTATGTAAAGAGGCCAAAGTGGATGTATAATAAGCTTGAGGATACAATAAATATATTTCTTGTAGCATCCAATGAGACAGAAGGTTAATTTTTTTTTTTATTGAAAACAAGTTTTTCTTTGTGTTCTTTGCTACAATAATTTCTGTAAGCCTCACTAACTTGTTTGTGTAGTCTATAATTAGATAATTTTATTACTACTGCAAATATATGGTGTGTGTTTCTTTGAAAATACAATACATTTCCTCGTACAGCAGATTGTTGTGTTCTCAGGGGAGGATATAGCTACATATAAGCATGTATTTATCATATGATCAATGATAATAATGTAGAATAACCTATCGGGAATCATAAACTGCCATCAAGGCATTGACTATTTGACCTTTTCTAGCATGACCTTTGCAATGCTGATTTATGCAAAGGATATCAGTTTAAAATTTAACTTTGTTAATGAGACATAACGTTATTCAGGATTGGGCAGATTTGAAGTACATAAATTTGAAGTTAAATATATAACAAAAACATATTCTCAAGTATTTGGGAATATACTAAGTCATATCAGGTTGGAAATATACAACATTGTTATTTAAGAATACTAACAGTAACACTATCAGCCATAATAACAATTAAAAAAAAAAAAGAAGTCAAGAAGTTAGAAAATATATATGTAAGAAGTACTATTTTCAAAACAAAATAAAATAAAATAAAGAAATGGCAGAGAAGGCTGCAGCTCTGCAGGTGGAAATGGCTGCACGAGCAGCTCTCTGAGATATGTGCGCCTAATATAAGATGACATTATTACTATTATTATTATTATAACAACACTAAATATGTGAAAATTGTTTTCACAGCATGTTAGAAATATGGATTATTATAATAAACCATAATTACGCATCTTTAGTACATACCACCGTGATACAAAACATAACTAATTCAAAAAACCTAATGGCCATTAGAGGACTCTTGCACTGCATCTCTCATTTTATCATCCAAATTGCACTGGGTATGAAGGAGTTATGTTTTTTTTTTGTCATTACACTGGGTATGACTAAATAGCTGTCATATCTGTTGACGAAATTATAAGTACAATGGAGCTATTGCTGATTGTGTTATGATCCACTCAGACTTGCTGTCCAGTAACAGCGAAGCGAAGTTTGTTGGCTTAATAAAACAGTATAAATGCTTGCACAGGGTATGAAGGAGTACCGTAAATAATGGAAGTGCCTCTCAAATATTAGGCACATAATAATCAAAATAATTTGTAATATGCACTGCTCCCAAATAAACACTGCAACGAATATAATAATCAGGCAGATCCAGGAATTTTGAATGAGAATAGAACAAGGGCATTAGTGTGGAAATGCTCAATAGAGCAGGATGCCAAGAAACACGGGTCCAATTTATGCTGTGTTACAAAACATTGTAAACTTTTGTATTTGTATTTCATAAAACCTCCACCGACAATCTTAAAAAAATGAGTTTTCAATAATTATTCTTTTTTTTTATATTCATCTTGCCTAAAATCATTGTTGTGATGTAATTTTCGCCATGTAAGGCTAAAGCTAGATTTTCAATAGACATGATAATGACACAACAATGACATATCATCGCATAGTTTGCATTCTTCAACAATGCACGCATACATATCGTGTCGTCGTATTCGCGTCTAGTGTAAATGTGGCTTAACTTGAGCTTTAAGCTGGTACAGAAGAATTTAAGGGGGTTGGTTTTACAAAAGGGCACTTTAAGTCCAAACCCCTAGATATCTGGTAATGCCACTCCAAACAAAATTTTTTAAATTTATTTCAACAACTTTTTTTAAATTTTTTTACCTATCACTTCCATGAAAATGGTATTATATTCAACTATTTTAATAGGGCATTTCTGGAAAAAAAAGGGGGGTATTTCAAACCCATTGAACCTAGCTCGCTACAGGCTTATCACTTCACAGAACCACTGCCAATGTAGGATAACAATGTCTGAGGAAGAAAGCCCTACCTTCTGCTGTGTCTTCCACGTCTTGGTGCTGGCCGCCACATCACATGCTGTCATTAGCATACTCCTATTGGAATAAATCAAGAACTGATAAATATTTACAGTTGCTAACACTAAATCAACAAGGTGCTCTTCTGCTATATCTCAACAGTAATTTGTTTGCATTTGCTGGAATGAATGACATAATAACAGAAGTTTATCAACAATATCTTTTTAATGATGGCGTGTTTATCATTGGTTACTGTGTACCAAAGTAAAGGTCAAAAGTCATTTATTGTCAACCATACAACCAAGGTAAAATTGTAAATTGTCTTCGCAATCAAAATCGTCTCAACAAAGCACTTTAAAAATAAGTGCTAGTCACGAAATAGCCATATTGTAAATAAATCCTCAATGTCTTTTAATCTTGCATATGTTTTCATAAAAATCTTATGCTTCTAAATATATTTTTCAAATATGGTAAGAGATTTATAAAGTGCATATAACTAGTAATCATGGTGTCGAAACGGCAGTCTCGTGGAAAAAAAATGTAGACAAACTTGTCGATTTTGAGACATCATTTTGTTGCCGAGTTACAAACATGCAAAAGTTACGTTATTCTGCCTTGGAATGGCTAAAAAATAGCACACAGTGATTTATGTAATTAATGATGGGGAGGGTGGTGTTGTGTGCAATGCCGTAGCCAGGATTTTCAAACAGTGCGGGACAATTATATCGGGGTGGACCCACTTTACGCGTAAATTCAAATACAGTTGAACTCGCCTTAGTCCAATCTAAAATGCCATTGAAAAATTGTAAAAAAATTTGACTTATCGATTGCTAATTAATAGATACAACAATTTGGCATTGTAAAATAAGTTTTACTTAAATTATTAGAGTTAGGCAAAGTCGACTTATGCAAGTTCAACGGTAATGGGGACACATTTTCTTAAAAGTTGACCTATTTTACACAAAATATGAGAAATCTGGACACATTTTTCAAAAAGTGGACTCATTTCGTGCCTGAAAAATTATAGACCTATTTGGGAAAATGTGGACCCAATTCTCTGTGGACCAAATAGAGAAATTGTGTGGGATTGTCCCAATAGCTGGCTACGGCATTGGTTGCGTGGAGGAAGTGAGGGTAAGGATGGTGTGTACTCAGCTATTGTACCTTTTTATATCTTATAAAATTTTTAATAACACAGCCTAATATTCCATACATACCGTAGTAGTTCTCGATTCTGTGAAATAATCCAATCCGCTTTTGAATCTACAAGTTTAAAAAACTGGTCTCTAACTCTATAGGTAAACAAAAAAAAAATCAAGTAAATATTAATATATATTGTATAGATAATCTTTAGTAAAACTCCATCATGCACTAACCTGTGCATCAAAAATGATAAAATGAGTTGTCAACTTCTGAGATGCAGATGGACAAATAGTTTTAATGGCGATCGGTTCAAACTGACAAAAAAGAAACAGCATATGGCATGGGCTTAGGTTATGTGTGCGGGCGGACCCCTCCCCATGGCAGCAAAAATAGGTTAAAATACTAAAAGTCACTATCAAGTTTTCATTGAAATAGGAATTCCACATTCTCAATTTTTACACATACGCACATATACACACAACAAATTTAATTCAGTTCTATAAATAAATATTTATATTGATGGATATTTAATGTGTGTATGTATCTATCCATGGAGATGCTTATGTCATAATAAAACATGAAATAAAATTGATAGACCAATTATATACTGCATCCCTGATGGCATCAATGTGATTTAAAGCTGATATGTCTCAAACTAAAATAGAATGCTAATTAAATGGCAGAGACTTTGCTACGTCCAGATTATATATATTTTTTTTTTTACAAAAACACTGTCGTATGTCTATGATAGTCATGATGTGCTTATATATATATATATATATGATCAGGATGTGATGTCATCATGACCATATTTAGGCATATTTTTGTGAAATAAAATTTGATATTCTGGATAGGGCTTTAGAGCAGGTTAATAAGATACTGTCTAAAAAAAAATAATTCCATATTTGAACTGCTAATTTGAATATTTAAGTTAACTTATAAATTAAACATAAATGAGAAAATGTTTTCCACATCAATTAATGGACAGTCTAATACCTTTCATGTATTCTTTTGAATAACCCTTTAAATTGGCTGGCAATCAACAGTTTCTTTAGTAAAATGTCTCAGTATTTGAAACTATTTCTGGTCGGAATTTAATCCTAGCTTTAACTGAGATTTTTTTTTTCAATTTTTTTTTTCAATTTTTTGTGCATTTTTAAGGTGCAGTGAAGATTGATGGTGTCAAATGAATCAAAGTACTAAAGTGAACCTCATTAAGAAAAGAAACTGACCAATAAGAAGTGTCAGCTCACAAAATTTGGGAGCCTTGGTCTAGTAGTGGGGATTTCTGATTGGTAAGTTTGCAAGCAAAATGAGGAATAATTTACTAAGTTACGTTATTAAAAAAATCATAGACTATAAAAAAATATCTTTAATAGTATTCTTTAAAATTAACTTCTTTTAATTAATATGTGGCAAAGACAAGCCAAACCAGTCACTTGTCGCAAAAATCAATTTTTAGTTATTAATACAGGGTTTAACAGTAAAATGAGAGCTATAAAATGGTAAAAGAATCATTTAAATCCGACATTTCGTTATGAAGTTACAGCTGTTTAAAGAACAATATTTGAGAAATCAGCCTTCAAAGTTTAAGCTTTCAGGCATTTCTTAGGCAGAAACCATCACCAAATCGTTAAAAATTGTTGTTTTAACATTGAAAATTAGGAAAATAACAGCATAGTATGATGTATAGACATATAAAGGTTAGTTTAGTGCAATAAAATAAATTTCCAAAATTTTGAAATTCCAGCACGTTTTGGCCATTATCTCCAAAACAGGATTTGCGACAAGTGACTGGTTTTGCTTGTCTTTGCCACATATGTGCAAAGGGACTTGTAACAATTATAAAACAATTATTTTTATAGAAAGGTATGCTTGATTTTGTGCTGATAATACCATACAGCTTTAAACAAATTAATTAATTTTTTAATTTTGTTATTTGTTTTCATATTTTTTTTGGTCAGTACCCCAGGGGCACAAGGTCCCTGACACTTTACCCCAGATCAGCCCCCAAGTATGATGTCACTGATAGTAATATCAGCAAGTCACCAAACAAACGATTAAGGTTATGTATTATTTTTTATAATTTTAAGAGCACTTCTCCAATTCAATTTTTATTCAGTGCATAGCTACGAAAGTGAATCATGGACACTTTATTACAACTAAGCCATAATGAGAATAATGCTCTAGAAAAGTGGCAATGAAAATTTATGAAGATAATTTGGACAAATTTTTTAACCATAGTAACTATGGTATTAAGAACTCAGGACAGATTTAGTTTTATGAGACAAAGGGGACGATGAAAAATTAAGATTGCTGTACACAGGGCTATTAAGAGTTTTATATTGATTATACTTGATACATAATAATCTGGAAGGCAATTTATTGGGAAATCAAGCAGAAGACAACCAAGAATTATGAATATAATGTGGCAACAGAGAATAATGGTAAAACAAGAATTGGCAATGAGAAAACAGCCGGTGGGGTCTTGAAATGGGTTGGGGGAAAGGCTGATGGGAGGCGCGAAGGCGACATGGTGGTAGTCAATGATTAGGTGGGGGGGTGCTAGCTGAAAAAATAAGGTAATTTGAGGCAATTTTTACCTACTTGATCATGATTGTTTTACTTAGACACTCTTAATGGAGGGTTGGGGAGCAAATGGGGATGGGGATGTGGATATACCGCTGATGATAGCCAACCTTGGCACCAAACATTGCATTACCATATTTATTCTCTCAGGGAGATCTTATTGTTCAGTAGAGAGGGAGGTCAAATCAAGGGGGATATTTTTTTGGTTTTTATCAGTTAATATTATTCCAAATGAAGTAAACTGTAGGCATTAACTAATTTTCAGAATTCATCTTGATAATTTTGGCATATTGTGGTGCTTCGTGTACAAAATTGATTAAACCACAATAAATAGTATTTATACCTCTTAAAATTTCTATAAGGATAATTTCAACATACCTTTGATAATTATTAAGTACAGTTTATTTGGCAGTATTTCAGATTATTGGTTTTAAGCTTTTCTATTTTTCAGAAAGTAAAAAATCTTTGTGAGTGGGCCCTAATGTGGCTGATTGGCAATTTTTTTTAAATTTTTTTTTGTAGAGAAAAATTAACTTGATGTGCATGTTTCAAATGATATTTAGGAAGGGCTGTTTATTCGAGATTCGAGATGGGGGTTTACTTGAAGCGGGGCATTCAAGCAAATATGAAATCTCGAGGGGATAGGGGCATAATACGTGATCGTGATGGATATGGCAATAAGAATTTGACATTTTGAGAGTGATAAAAAAAAAAGATAGATTAAACTCCTACTTGAAATGCGTGGTGAGGTCGGTGGAAAGTATTGCATGCTTCAGTATGTTCATCACCTCACTGTATTCCTGGGATGAAAGACTTGAAAAGATGTTATGACCCTAAAAGAAGAAAAAAAAAAAACATGAAAGAAAGATCATATACATGTAGGAAGCTCTATGTAACTCAGAAAAATCAGACTTGGTCTCTCGGAACTTGCTGGGGTGGTGGTTTGAGTACTCTATGAGAGAATTTCCAGGGGAGTAGGTCGGTTTCAGTCGGAGGTAGGGGAAGATGTGAACTACAGTAATTGGGGGGATTATACATTCCCAGCCTTCCCATCATTTCTAGGGGTTTCTTTTCAAAACTTCTAAAGTGTTTAATCACGTACTACCTTTTTACATAAAAAAAACCATAAAAAACAAGGTGTTTTCTAGTCAATACTGCTTCGCGGGTCGCACACATATGGTTTTTAAATTCATCTTCGCTGGCCGAAAAAAACATCACTCTCGGGCTGCATGTGGCCTACAGTATGCTGATTGGCCTTGCAAAAAATTGCACTTGTACTTGTCGATCATCCTCACATTATTATTAGAATATACAGTACTGGTATGCACTAAAGATGACATGTACGCAACAAAGGCATCATCGCTTCGCACCATCTACTTTCACACCATTAGAATGTCATGTTCACACCATTATGTTCTAGGCATCAAGTTTGACACTATGAACATCCATAGCAAAATGTCACACTCGTTAATGAACCAACATGTTCACACAAAGTTTTTAAAACATAAGATGCCATTATTGTTTTCACTATAGATTGTCATGTTTATACATAGCTTTATTTATATGATGTCTTTTTTGGATTATTGAATTTGACTTTGTTGTTTTGATTATGTATTATTCTGTAATTTAAGTATTCTCATTTAGGGACCACAGTGGAAATAAGTTGCTTTTTTGTACTTTTTTGTGCTTTTATCCTTGAATGTATTTTACTTATAATTACTTCAGAATGAATAAATAAAAAGTTCACAACATATCTATATAAATTCTCAGCATATTTATATCATATAATTGAGGTATTTTACTGCACAATATTAAAACATCGAAAAAAAAACCAAACAGAAGTAAAAAAAAATTTACTGAAAACGTTACATGAATTTCATGTTGCATATACACTGCCATGTTCGCACATACACCACCATATTTGCACGCACCATTGGCACCATACATCTTCATTATCACAGAAATTCAGTTTTTGAATATCAGTTTGATTATAATACATTTGTCTCATCAAATATAAAAGGCACTTGGGCCTCGTGCCTGTAAAGAGTTTAATTACTGAAATAGAAGCATTGCAATGTTACAAGTGTTTTCCCATAACGATCACTTGCAGATGTGCGTGACTTTAAGATATTTTGAATCCATGTACATGTAATCCAATACTAAACGACTTGTGCTAATGTCTTGGTAAAAAAACAATCAGCACATGGGTAATTATCAAGAGGTTTAAAATGATCTAAACAACAGGGCAAAAGTTGGTGTAGGAAATGTTGATATAATATTTCTATAGCAACAACGAAAATGACAATTTCGTTTAATTTTTTTTTTAAACAAATAAATTTACAAGTAATACAATAATATAATGTTTTAACAATCAAATACAAGTGGAAATTTCATAAGCAAAGTTACTAAAGTAAAATATCTCACAGTATGACACTCATTGGCACTGACTGCTGTGAGACAATAGATGACAATATATGTAAAAACATGTAAATATATGAAATCTTGCGGAAAATTGGTTATTTTCCCGGAGATTCTTGCTTGCTTGCGGGAGCACAGGAAGCAAGATTTCGGGGAGACACCTTCAAATTTGGGTCCCTTGAAATTTTATACTGTCAACTAAAAAATAAATGGCCTATAGGTGACCTATTGTAGTTCTCCAACTAATCAGACACTAACATCCTCTACAGTACAGTATATGATAAGCATCATTCTTATATATATTTTCTCGACTCTTGAATTAAACTAGCTATATTGGTTGCTACCATCCATTGTCAGATGGTCAGATAAATCACAATGGTAGGATGACAGACAGTCTGAAGGCATCGTCAAAAAAAATTACGGATCATTCATATACTTGTAAAAATACTACCTTGATAGGGCAGAGAGAAAACATTTCAAGGGTGAATACCTGAGAACACCTAGGAGGAGGAGGTCTCAGAAAAAATGTCAAATTTGTGAAACATGAAATTTCTGCACATAGTTAATCTGTATTATTTTAGATTGAGCAACCTATAGACAGTTAGATTTTGATATGTATTGTATCTGTCAACACTACAGTATTGTATCTGTCAACACTACAGTTTCCTACACAATATTGTAACAAAACATTGACAACCGAGATGACAACATCGGAAAGGGACTACATTTAAATATCAGAAAGGTCACTGCTACCAGCAAAATCGAGTTCATATAGAGCTTTTGTTATGGATTACTTCTCAATATTTTTTTTTTATGTAATAAAATAAAATTGCTATAAACAAGGTTCCAATGCATGCACTGTTAGTGAAACTAAATTAAAAAGTTGAAAAAATATGTGTTTTTAGATCTACCGACCTCCGCCTCATCCCACTCTGCAATTTTTCTCTGACTTTTCGACCCTTTTAGAACAATATTCTTTATCTTCAAATCTTGTCATTACTGGTGACTTTAACATTCATATAGACGATCCGAGTACTAGACCAAAGATGAACTAAATTTTCAATTTTTGTATTTTTCTTTATTATTTCCATTTACACACAATTACAAAATATGTTTTTTATTCACGTATGACAAAGAAGGCCATCAGCACATATAATCACTATAGAATGAAATGGTAATCACTTCATCTATATTACAAACACAAACATAATAAGTTACACGATATTATATGATACAATACGATAAAACTTTATAGTCACCAGCGGTGTAATCTACCGCACAGGGACGTGATATAGTTCTTAATAGATACTTATATTGCCGTAGTAGTAAAATAGAGAAAATATGTTACTTCTCAACGTTGCACAAGAATGCCAATATGTTGTATATATTATTATTTTAACTCTATTTTAAAAATTGCATTATACAAACTCCCGCAATTTCCTGTTGCAATCTTGTTACTGGTGTATGCTATAATCACAGACCCTGTGTAGGGTCTGTGCTGTAATTAACAAAAATATATAGTTAAAAATAAATTCAAAGCAATGCACTTCATCTGTTGTGATTTCTTTAAAAAAAGCTAATTAGATCCTCATACTTTGTAGACAAATTTAAAATCAACATGCAATTGACTTAAAAAATTACTTTGTGGTCTTCCCGCTCAAACTTTGCAAGATTTTTAACAATCTAGCAGTACTGGTGTGCTTCATGTAAGTTGACCTAACATCATCAAGTGTGACTTTGCAATTTGTATAGACAATTGAGTTGCATCGGTGATTTTTACAAGTTTACAATGCAATTTTTTGAGGGCCAAACTGTCATTATAATAGGTAAATATTTGTACATGTTTACATCATGCAAACTGTCAAGATAATTAAATGCCTAATTATCAAAGTGTATAATGGCGAGAAGTATGAGAAAAGGATGATGCTTTATACTGTAAACAACCAGACATTCTTGATAAAAAAAATCCCATCATTGTAACAGCAAGGACTATGGAACGGAAGACAAGAAATATTTCTGGTGACCAGGGGAATACTGATGCCAGCACATTAGTATATTCTCTGGAATGTGAAAGGCACCATATAAATTCGGATAAAAAACAAACAAAAAACAAAAGAAACTCCAAATTATAGTGCTACTCAAAAATATTACCCTCCTTTTACATGTCGTAAATGAGATACAAGATACTAGATACAAAGTAACTTTATTGTTGTAATGCACAAGATGCATACAAAATTTGCTTCCAGTTGCTAATAACTCCATACAAATACACAGATTGCACTAAAATGTTTTATTTATTCATTCGACTTCACATAGGCAAATATACAATAAATTAACAATGACATAAAAAAGTTGCCAGTGACGGGAAAAGGCCTACAGATGAACAATTGCACCAATGATAGCGGCCAATCCTGCATTGTACAAATGAAAAGATATTTAAAAAAATGTTAAATGTACACTAAAATTTATAACTCTATGCCTATAAAAGAAATATTAAAACAGTATCAAAAAGAAACTTTCAGGGAACAAATACAAATACAAGATAAAGTTAAATTATGTATACAGAATCTAAAGGGTAAATGGACAGAAGAAAAGTACAGACTCCGTCTACTTAAAGACTGCTCCAATTAAAGATAATTTTCTGTGGTCCGATATTAAAATTATCTTTATTTATTGCAATAAGAGACCAAAGGTGCTAAAGACCATTGAAACCCAAGTCCCAAAAACAGTCGTTAATTGTAGACAGACCTGTATATAACCTTTAACCTTTACAGTAAAAAATAATGTAATCGTAACTAACGGGCAATTTAGTTTAGAAGACAAAAAATTGTTCAGTGCTGGCCACATTTGGCTAGTGTATCTAAAGTAAAATGGAACTTCATACAAAAAAGCCTGATAGTACTTATACATTTTGCAACAGAGATCGATGTTTAAGGGGAAAAAAATAATAGGATCGCATGTAACTTAAGTTGGCAGTAATTATAATTGGCATTTAATTGCTTAATAAATTATGTTCTTTTAATCTTGGCATTCTAAAATTAGAATCATGAGTTTAGGTAAGAGCCGTAGATTTGGAGGTGTTGCTTTTGGCAACACTTCCACAATACTTCATGCAACTATACTTTAATGTCCAACTTTATAGCGACAATTGAACTTATCAATATTTCCTTGGGTACCTCAGTTATAAGCTCACTTCAGCATAAGCTCACTTCAATATAAGCCGTACCCCATATTTTATGCCCAATTTCACATACCAGCATTTCTGGGTATAATTTGAACGAGTAGCTAAGGGTGACTTTTATAAAATAAAATCAAATATTGGCTTTGAATTAGGATTGCAGTGATGAATAAATGCCTTTTGATTGAATCCGCCCAATTTTGTGTTGAAGAGGATGGGCTCATACAAGACGAATACACTTCCAAAAGACAGATGGCTACAAACACAAAAGAAAACTGGGGAGGGGGGAATGAGAGAGAAAAAACTGATAAAAAACTAAAATTCGCCAAATTTAAACACTATCTTGCAGATATGGAGAGATCTGAAAATAAAAAATTAACAGAATCTGAAAATATTTATTTTATTATTTAATTTAACAAGCTATGTTCATATGTTATATAAATGACAAGAGAGATCAAATTATACGATGGACTGTGGGTTTGAATATCTAGGTCAATTTTGCAAAATGATATTAAAATGTACCATTATTGGACAAAATAAATGAAATAAGTCATGTCGTCCCTCTAGACCAAAACTAAATCCATACAGCCTCTAATAAAAACAATAATTTCCCACAAGAACACTACAAGCATATTATATGTACCGTCTGGTACTATATTTTCATCTGTTCACAGGTTGGCATTATATTATAGAAAAATAACTCAGTGTTGTTTAAAATACGAGTTACCTGTATAGGGTCTGTTTTAACCATGCGTTGTATTATGGTTAAGACACAGTTAAAATATCAGCTAGCATAAGCTCTGTTATACCGGATGTATTTTAACCATTCAACTGAGCTGGTCCATGAGCTGTATTATGGTTAAAGACACCAGTGGTTAAATTATCAGTTAGTGGTAAGTTTTACCTAGCATATTTTAACCATTAAACTGAGTAGTCAATGCATTTATTATGGTTAACATACTCGTGATTAAAATATCAGTTAGTAGTAAGTTTACCTGGTGTAAATATAAAAATGAGTGGTCCATGTGTTGTATTTATGGTTAAGATACAGTTGGTTAAAATATCAGTTTGCAGTAAGTTTACCTACTGCAGTGTATAAAATTTTAGTAGTTCATGCATTATATGGTTAAAACACTTGGTTAAAATATCAGCTAGTGTAAAGTTTACCGATAGAGTGTACTTTATCATAAAACTAATTGGTCCATGCATTGTATTATGGTTAAGATACTCTTAAGTATCTTAACTAAATATCAGTAGCGTTAAGGTCTCTTATACTCAGTGTAATTTGAAGGCTTGGGTATGACGCTCAATCTTTGCGTTTAGAACTACAGAGCTGAAGAGCGTGTGATTGATCCACCGAGGATAATTTCCTTCTAACGTTGTCCAGCACTTGTAATTATGTCAAGATGGTATGATATATAGACCCTCGTTGATGTGCAATTTTTAATCTTGAGCACTGAATAATTAGAATTCCTGTTCTTGAGGGAAATTTCTTGTTTATCCTTAAGTATATATTTTGTATATGATTTTTGCAATATTTTTGCAATTACTGCATTTTTGTATATACTTTTCTAAATTTTGAAATATTAGATGTTTTACTACTGTTGTATACATTTTTATTTGTTTTTTCTATACATATATATATACATATACATATATAT